>NC_022029.1:39375171-39377700 GCF_000317375.1 Microtus ochrogaster
AAAAAAAAATTAAAAATTCTTTAAGACATTTCTACAGGGGTGCAATCATTTGATATCTATATTGAACTTGAATTAGGACAGTTTGTGTGTGATGTATACTATTGTCAGCTTGACAGGATCTGGAATTGCACAGGAGTTAAGCCCCAAGGACTGTGAAGGATTATATAAATTAGTTTAATTGATATGGGAAGATACATTTTAAATGTAGCCAGCACTATTTCATGGGTTAGGGACCAGACATAAAAAAAGAAGTATGCTGAGAAGTAGTTTTTATCACTTTTCTGATTTCTGATTCTAGACACAATGTGATAAGCTGCCTCCCATCCCTGCTGCCGCCATGCCTGTTCTACCTTAAGTGTTTGTGAGTGCTGGACAGACAGCCAAAATAAAACCTTGTATTGGTTCTGTCAAGAGAGGCAAGGAGACAAATAACTTGAGCATTTTATTCTTACTTTGATATTTCATTCATCACAGCTTTTAAAACTGTCACACTATGAGAGTCAAGACATATTTTGGTGGTTAAAAGCACTTGCTGTACTTATAGTGCACCCCGATTCAGTTTCCAGCACCCGCATCTGCCACTTCATAACCTCCTGTAACCCAAGTTCCCACACACTTGGTAGCCAGATCCATCTTCCACAGTATTCTGCACATGCATACAGTTGGGTGCACACATACAAATAAAAAGAATTTAAAATCTTGAAAATGAAAGGGACACTAAATTAGTATTTATCTGAACATCTCTTCTGTCTTTCATGTTTTGCACTCAAGGCAAATGACTCCCTCTTCTCTCCCTAATCTTAATATTGGATTTAATGAAAATCTTGTCTTTCTGTCTTTGATGCCATTAGGTAATATTTTATATAGATGTCTTTCTATTCTTAGTCTTAGAAAATGTTCATTTCCTTCACATTGTATATATGTGAAAGAGAGCCAGGGAGGGGGAGAGTATCTTCACTAGTTTTAAAGAGAATGGTAACTGAGGTTTAGTTGCTTTTACTACAACATTGAATTCTGCAGTCCATTCCTCAAGGAATAAACATTTCTGAGGGAAATGTTATGTATTAAATAGGAGATATTTTCAAAGATTATTTAGGCTTCCCCACTATCCACACTCCTTCCTCCCTTTCTTTTGTCTTCCTCCTTTCCTAATTTCTCTCTAGCATTTTTTCTCTCTTGACTTTTAAAAACACACACTTAAAAAATAAATGTTTGTTTGTTTTATTGTTTCTAAGACTTTATTTATTTTTTAAGTAAATTCATTGCTTTGTTTTACATGCTGACTACAATTTCCCCTTCTTCCTCTCCTCCTGTTCCCTTGCCCCCTTCCTCCCATTTACCCCCTCCCCATCCACTCTTTCTCTGTCTTCATTTAGAAAGGGGCAGACCTCCCATGGGTGTGAACAAAACATAGCACATCAAGTGGAGGCAGTTATCTCTGGTTTTAAGCCTAGCTTTTAATGCTTAAGTCATCCTTCAGCTCATTCCTAAGCATTTTAAGAGCAGAGAACGTACAGAATACGGTGTGGTCCTGATGACAAAGCTTGAGTTTTGAGTCTAGGATTATACTGTATAGGAAGCTTCATATATTATGCTGACCAGAATACATAGGAAAGAAAGGGCCAGGACTGCAATAGTCCCTGCAAGATCCTACCTTCCGTGACCTCATTCTAAAAAGGATTGCCCACTTCTCAATGCCACATGCTGGAGACTAATCTTTTTAAAATATTTTTTAAACTTTATAATTTTATTTATTCTAACAAGAGAGAAGCTTTACTTTAATATTTGGATTTTGATAGGTTTCTTTAAATTAAATATATTTTGGTAACATTCTTTCTTACCATCCCCCAAGTCCTTTCTGATCCTCTCCCTATCCATCCAACTTTGAGTTCCTTCTCAAAAAAGAAAAGCCCAATACAATAAAATCATGCCCAAACAGAACAACAACAAAAAATGCAAATAACAAAATGAAACAAAACAAAAACCCACCAAACTGTAACCAAATAAAAGTACATACACAAAAAGCTATGGAGTTAATGATATGTTTGTTAGTTACTCCTGAACATGAATCTTGTCCTGGATTCATTGATATATGAAGTGGGAAGTGTCACTTTAATTGGGGAAAATCTGGTTTATAAACTTTATTTTTTAAAAAATAACAAACAGAAGAACCTTTCAAATTAGAAACCACACATGTGCTTTAACTAAACCTAAGTCTGCACATCCCAATGTACTTGTCTATAGTTTGACTAGCAAGTCTGAAGTTATGGGGCTTAACATTTGGTTTTCTCTGTTCAGTATGGAATGTTTATATGTGCTTATCCATTACCAAACCTAGAAAATCCATAACAGAATTAGAACTGCATTTTTAAGGGTGTTTGTTTGTTTGTTTGTTTGGTTTGGTTTGATTTGGTTTTGGATTTTCGAGACAGGGTTTGGAACCTATCCTGGAACTTGCTCTGTAAACCAGACTGGTCTCAAACTCATAAGAGATCTGCCTGTCTCTGCCTCCCAAGTGCTGGGATTAAG
>NC_022029.1:39377800-39378512 GCF_000317375.1 Microtus ochrogaster
ATATATATTCAACATGAGTAAAACACATTTTTTCTTCTAAGTCCATCTGTCATACATAACAAATATTCTTTATTGGTTCATTCAGTGGTGGACATCTACCTTGATTCCAATTCCTAGCCATAATGAACCAGATGCATATTTATAAACATCTTTATAATAGAATGTGGAGTTCTCTGTTCATAAGTTCAAAAATGAAATAGCTGGGTCATATGGCAGTTCCATTTTATATTATTAAATTTATGGGAAAATTTGTTTTTTTAAAGCTAATCATGGAATTAAGTTACATTTTGATTTTGTCATTTTCCCCCAAATAACCATGCTTTCATTCAACAAATACTCACAAAGTACCTGCTATGATAAGTTGTGGACTTTTCTAGATTCTGGAGGGAGGCTAGGAGAGGAAGGAGGTATGTGCTTTTCACATATGATATATATTATAAGGGACAGTGAGAAAATAAGCTGAGTAAAATTCAAATGTGATATATTTACTAAGAGTGTTTTATGAGAACATGCATGTTTAACGAAACAAATCTCTTAAATTCTAGCATTTTTCAATTTCTGGCGAAGAGTATGCTCTGAAAGACTCACAAAGACCTCTATGATAGGAAATAGCAGATTGCACAGAAAGACTCAAATCCACATTCAATGGCCACCTCTGTCCTCTGTGTTTCCCAAGAAGCCCCATTCAGTGTTAAACGCAACAGGATATAGA
>NC_022029.1:39380002-39381862 GCF_000317375.1 Microtus ochrogaster
ATAAAATACTAATACAAGTGACAGGATAAATGATCATTGTCCCACCGCAGGATTTAGATATTTTAAGCAATAGTTTGAAACAGTGTTAATCTGAGTTATTGAAAAATAGAATTTTGACACCCCTGAATATCTTATAACAGTGGCTAGTGATTCCCTTGATTCTCCTTCTGAAAGAGCTAGAGTAAAAACAAACATGCAGGGAACTACAAGCTCATGCGCTCTTACAGTGTATTTACAATATGTACCTTTAAAAGGAAGTAGTTTTTGTTATATAAAGTTCCAAAACCATATCCAACCCATATAAAAAATATCTCACGTGTATATTATGCCTCATAAATGTGGGATATCACAAGTAGATAAAACAGACATCTGGTTAGATAAAACCTAGGAGATATGTCCTCTGTTAAAATAGCAATGAAGCACAGATTACTGTAGAACTTCCCAGAGTCAATTTATGATCTTTCTTGGGCAGCGACTTTCCCTGGATATTCCCCTGGAATCTGTCAGTATGCTTGAAGGCCAGGCAAGCACATTGCTGAGGCTCCATTTCCATTCCTGGCGTCCAGTCTGAACACCTGGCTCTAGTTGACTCCCACAGCCCATACTTATTTCCTTGGCACCTGTGGTTGACTAAAAACCCAGTGGCACAGCAAGAGATTCACTGATTAGGAAACAAAATATCAATTCCAGAGTTTGGCATAGAATCGTGGATTTGTGACACTCTTCTAAACATTTTGCTCTTCTAACAGTTTTGAAATACAAACACTTATACTAAGAGTATGCCAGCTACTCGTGAGTTCTTAACTACCCCATTCTGTGAGAAGACCCTTCCATGGTGATACCCTAGTGTATTTGTTAGTGGTATCCATGGTTTACATATGTAAGCTGATATCCTTGTGTTACTAATAATTCTAGTTTATGCTTATTAAGATATATTTAGTTTTTAATTAATGCTGTTTTTTAAAAAAATATTTTCTAGTATCTTACCTAACATGACACATAGGACTTTGTTTTGTCTCATTAGGTTTCTGTAGCAATGATAGTTCATTGGACTTTCTTAATTGTGACAAGAAATCAATCCCAGAAGAAATGTATTTTATCAAATCACCACAAGGGTTCATACTGTCAACATGATTTATAGATGTTGATCAACTACCTAAACTACTGTTAAAATTCTCTGTTCTGAGGTGACCATAGAGTCATCACTTCCTCATCTTGTCTCATCATATACTCTTTAGAATAAGCCCCTGAATCTACCCTATACTTAAGGAGAAATGAGCTTTGCTCAGCTTCACTTAGGATAGGAGAGCTAGACAATTTATTTTTAAATATTGTGTTAGAGTTATTATCCTTTTCTGCCCTTTACCCACTTATTTAATCAGAGAATTCATTTACTATAAGATATATTATGGCCACTTACTTTATAAATATTATTTTAAATTACAGAATTTTATAAAACAATGTATTTTAAATGGATTGTAAATCACAAGTTATAGCTCACTGCAACTTCAGTAATTTGGCTGGTCAAGTCACATCAGTTTTGGCCACTGGGGATATGTCTATGAGCTTCTTTTATGTATGGCTATAATTCATCATTTTGAGTACTTTGTTCTGGCTCTGTGAAGATCTCTAGGAATCTTGTATATTTCTCTTCCCAGTCCTATAAACAGCCATTATTTCAGAGCTTCTACGTCCTTTCAATTCTTTCACTGGAACATAGCAGAGACAGCAAAATCTTGATCCTAGACTAACTTTATGCTCATTGGATTTCACCTCATTTAACACCAAGCTTACAGAGTATGTGAATATATGTGTATTTACTCTAAAACACACACACACAACACACACATGTATATATAT
>NC_022029.1:39388252-39395374 GCF_000317375.1 Microtus ochrogaster
CTCCTCTATTTTTCTAAAGCAGATGCCTTATACTAAGTCTCAGTCATAGCACTACTCACATAGAACACCACATAAAAATCCATTATACATCGTCTATACAGTCTCCCAACTCTCAACCCTCTCAAACCTCCTTTGACTGCCAATTATGGTTTTTGATATTTCTATTTTGTGTTGTATTTTCCAAAAAGTCAAATTCATCAGGGTTAAAATATGTAGCTCTCAAAAATCCTCCTTTCCCATACCATTATGTATTTAAGGGCCCTTCAAGTTTTTTGTGACTTAATGGTTTCTTTTCTCCTGATAAACACTCAGATCTATGAACATACTACAGTATGCTTATGTAGTGATGCCCATACTTGATACCTTCCTTGTTGGATGACTATATATATATATATTTCCTTAAGTTTATTTTTACTTTTTATTGATTTTTTTGGTTATTATATTTTTGTCTGCCTCTCCCCTTCAATCCTCTCCCAAGATTCCCAGGCTCACAGTTTACTTAAGTTTTACTGTGCAGATTTTTTTGTGTGCATTTTTTCAACTCAGTCGGATAAATACCTTGACATACAATACTATAATATATGGAAAAATTACATTCAACTTCATAAGATGCTGCCAATTGCCTTGCAAAGCAATATGGCAGCTTATATTTTCTCCACATCCTCATTTGCATTTAGTTTTCAGCCTTTGGGTTTTAGTTATCATAAATGCGGGTTACCTGGTTCTTGATGTTTTTTTTTTTTTTTGTAATTCTCAAATAAAAAGGATGATTGACATGCGGAACATGTTTCACAGCTTTGTTTGCTGCCTTGTCTTTTATTGTCAGACATTTGTTCAGATTTCTATCGTTCTCCTTCCTTTCTTCTTCTTCGTCAGTCCCTCCTCCTCTTTTCTTTTCTGCCCGTCATTATATATTTTCTCTTATTCCTCTCCCCCCTTTTCCTCTTTCTACTCCTCATTGTCCTACTTTTTCTTCCCTTCTTTTTCCTCCTGTTCCTTCACTTTCTCCTTCTCCTCTTTCTCCTTTTCTTTATACTCTTCATCTTCTTTTTGGAAATGTTATGTGCTTCCTTGCTCACTGTTAGAGCTCTAGAACTCTTTTCATATTTTGAATCCCCATCTTTTATCAAATTTATCTCTGCTCATCTGTGGCTTGTCTATTTGTTTTCTTAAGGATTTCTTTTGTAGAGTACAAGTTTTTTCCACTATTGAGTTTAAGTTATTGTTTTATTTTTCTTTATGGACTCTTTGTGGTATTGTGTCTAGAAATGTGTCACCAAACTCAAACTAAGTCATTCATATTTTCACATATGATATCTACATTTTGTAGTATGAGGTGTAGATTATGTCCATGGTCTATTTCAAGTTAATTTTTAATGAGAGGTGTGAGGTAAGGTCTGTATGTTTACCCAAACTATTAAAACATGAATTATTATTCATTTATTGAAAAAAACTTTTTTGAATAGGCACTCTTTCCTTTATTAAACTGCCTTTGCATTTTTATATAAATTGCTTTACTCTACTTGAATAAGCCTTTTCTGGATTTTCTATTCTTTTGACAATACTTGTTCCCTTTCTTATTGCAGACTCCTAAGTCCTGACATTTGATAATGTCAAACTTTGAAATTGCCAACTCTGTTATCCTTACATAGGACATATTAAACTTCTACTTTCCAAAATTTTGGTACAATTTGCTTGAATAGTCTACCTAAAAGTGTAGCAAGTGTTCAATTAAAATATAACTTATACTCTATTTCGATGTATACATTATATGAAATAAAGGATTTCATTGTGGCATTACTATACATGCTTATGATGTAATTTGATTGTATTAAAGTCGTTTTTTTTTTTCTCATCATTCTACAAATCTCACTTCCCGTCCCTTTTCTGTCATGTTCTCCTTTGGTGTGGGATGTTCTTCTGTATATGTGTTGCTCTTATTGGTTAATGAGTAAAGCTGCTTTGGCCAATGGCCTAAAGAGTAAAGCCAGGCGGGAAATCTGAACAGAAATGTAGAAAAAAAGTCAGTGAAGTCAGTGAAATGCCGTGTAGCCACTACCAAAGGAGACAGAAGTGCAAGAACTTTACTGGTAACCACAAGTCTTTTGATAAAATACAAAATAATGGAAATGTGTTAATTTAAGATATAAGAGCTAGCTAGAAATATGCTTAGGCTATTGATCAAGCAGTGTTCTAAATAATATAGTTTCAGAGTAATTATTTTGGGTCTGAGTGGCGAGGAACAAACAAACAGCCTCTGAAAACACTCCCTCCTATTCTTCTAGATTCCATACATGAGAGAAAGCATGTGTCTACTGTCGCCTAGCTAATTGTGCTTAGTATGATCTCCAATTTTGTCCATTCTCCTATAAACAACAAAATGCCCAGCTTTTAGCTTATGTTCTTAATATAATTATTTGCTCTTTCTCAGTTTAATTTGTGGCTGCTATTGATTTTGACTTGTCTTTAGATTACTTCTTTTCTCAGATGTGCTTACATAGTCCTAATTTTTTTTGGATATATATTTTCAATATTATGAATATGTTTCTAAACAATTGCTTTTACTTTAGCCAGCATATTTTGATAGTCTGTGCTTTGTTTTTAATTTAAAACTAGTGCAATTTATGGTTACTTTGGGGATTTTTTTCCTTCACCCACATTTTGGAAAGTCTATTTAAAAAAAGCTCTTATATACTTTTAGCTTGTCCTTATGAATGTTCTAGTGGTATATAAAATTTAAAGAAAATGATACTGAAACCACTTTTACCTCAAATATAAATGAAGATATAAAATTCTCTTTGTTCTTTAGAAAGTCATAAAAACTATAGCATTAACCAATAATGTGAACACATTAACTAGTCCTTTGGAAAGAAGAACATGAAAAATTAAAAGTACACGTATTATGCCACCCTTTGTGCAGCTTCATTTGTAGAATGCAAAAATATCTTATTTTCTATTACAACATCTCTATTATTGCCTACCCATTTACATTAATGAAGACCAGAAATTTTGCAAAAGTAAGAAGTTACTTTTTCCTTAGCATATGCTGAAAGTAACGCATATTGCTATATATTATTATATACCAGTGAGGGACTATTATTGATTTGATTGAACGGACTTGTAACATTGAAATATCTCTTCATTTTGTTATTTGTTCTTTTCTGTATTTCAACAACAACAAAAAAAACAAGTATTAAGACACTATGCTTGAATCTATGTTATAACTTTTTGCTAAGCTTAGAGAACCTTTGCTTAAGCCAGGTGTGATTGTTGTCTTTCCGGTGAATGAATTATTTACCCTGAGGAATGAAACATTCTGATACAGACATAGACATCAGTCTTATTTATTTGTGCATGGGTCATTGGAAGCAATTATCCCTTACCTCAGCTATAGCTACTGACTATGGCTTATTCAGGAATTTTTCATGCTTTGTTAACAAGCCATTAGCACTGTTGCCAGTTCATTAGTCCTGACATTGAAAAATACTTTGTCTGAACTCACTATTGTTCAAAGGGCCTATAAACATAATAGGATAGCTAAGAACATCCAGATTGAGACAGGAGCTAACTCTAATCAGTAACTATGGGGAATATACTCACCAAGATGTTCTTATATATAAATAATATTAATTAAGGTTATATAAAAGGGCAAAGGCACAATGAATTAATAACTCTGCCAGCATTATAATTTGTGTATTGATACTGCCCTTGTTATTAGCTCTCTAATCTTTTATATAATTGAAATTTAAGTTGAACCTTCTGTAAATGAACATTTATTACCTATCATTAGTTTCCACAGTTGCCTATGATAACTTTTTGTTGACTTCTTTTCTTCTCCTCCTAATTATCTTCTTCCTCTTCAATCCTTCATTCAATTTCTGGTCTGTCTTTTTCTTGTCCTCTTCCTCCTTTTCATTCCAAGTACTCAACGTCTTTCCTGCCCAGGGTGTGTTTTACATTCCTTGGCTGAAAAACAGCTGACTCCAGTCCAGACAGCTAATAAAAGTTGATGAAAATAGGTTAAATGAGAGAATTCATGGACCTAGACTTACTACTTTTTAATGTTAATTAAAATTATTAACAAGTTAAATTATTTAATGAGATAAAATTTAATAAAGTAAAAATAATTTAATAAAATTATTACATATTTAATTAAAATAATTTAACAATTTTTTAAACATTTTATTTTATTTTTAAAAAGAAAACAAACTATTTTTTTTCATTTTACATACCAATCCCAATTCCTACTCCATCCCCTCCTCCCATTTCCTGCACCTACACTTCAATTCCACCCCCAATCCACTCCTCAGAGATGGTAAGGCATATTGCTTTGAGGTAGGGCCAAGGTCCTCCCCACTATTCCTTGGCTGAGCAAGGTATCCATCCAACAGGAATGGGTTGCCATAAATCCAGTACAAATAGTAGGGATAAATCCTGGTGCCACCACCAAGTGGCCTTACAGTCTGCTCCAGCCAGACAGCTGTCACCCACATTCAGAGTGTCTGGTTTGGTCCTATGCTGCTTCCTTTCCTGTCCAGCTGGAGTTGGTGAGCTCCCATTAGCTCAGATAAATTGTTTCAGTAGGTGTCCCCAATATGGACTTGACCTCTTTGCTCATATTCTTATTCCTCCCACTCTTCAACTGGACTTTGGGAGTTCAGCCCAGTGCTCTACTGTGGGTCTCTGTCTCTGTTTCCATCAGTTGGTGGATGAAGGTTCTATGATACCATAAACAATTCCATACACGTATACAATACATTCTAGTCATCTCCCTACCTTCTCTTTTTCTTGTCTCACTCTGCCCAGCTTCAAGCACCAATCCCCTTTATAGTTTAATTGTTTTGTTTTGCTGTGTGGTCCACATGGCATGGACATGAGTGTGAAGCTATTCAGTTGAGCACAAGGAATCTCCAGAGGCAATATCACCAGAGACCATAACCTCCAATTGTTTCCCCTCTTTCATGGTCATATTCTGTCATTAGCTAACTTACAAAATCTCTGTCCTATCTTGGGGACCTGTATCTTTTTACATAGCTTGGTCTAGAAGAGGTTAGTATGGCATAGCCTGATTCCAGACTCTCACAGGGTGTTTTATCACTGGCATTTATCTCTAAACTTAAAAATCAGTGCACCCCTGTCTTCTTTCTACCAGCTATTCTCACCCTGATATTTTTGCTCCTGATTAGAGAAAATAAAGAAGTATAATTTTCTGTTCTTTAGATTCTATTTCCCAGCCTGTTTAGTAGAATGCAGTGGTTAATTACTGAAATACTACTGCATTTATGTCTGTTATAGATCTATCTTTAAACTACTCCATCAAAGTGAAACCTGATTGGTCGAGACTTGTAGAAGGAGCTGCAGGCTGCATTCCTACCACCCAGCTCCCGGCCGCTTGGCTAGCTTATGCCCCAAAATAATGACACACAAACTGTATTCATATAAACACTGCTTGGCCCATTTCTATTAATGTGTGTAGCACCACAAGGTGCACTTACCAGGAAGATTCTAGCGTACGTTCATCCTGGGTCAGAGCTTCATCGTGTGTGCCCTGGAGAGCAGAGGCATGGCGTCTGAGCTCACTTCCGCTTCCTCCCAGCATACCCAGCATACTGTTCTGTTTACTCCACCCACCTATGTTCTAAACTATCAGGCCAATCAGTTTCTTTATTAATTAACCAATGACCTTCCTCCATCAGAGACTTTTGAGAAACAACATGTCGCCTTGTGTTGGGTGAAAAATTTTAACAATTCATAGTTATTTACTTTAAACTGCAAGTTTAGTTATATGATACACTACTATAATCTAATACATATTATCATTGATTATGATTGTTTTTATCTAAATTTCATCTATACATTGGTATCAATTTCAATATTCCTCTTTTAGAGATTAAAGTAATCTATTTATAGCCATTTAAAACCCAGAAAACAGGGTTAAGTTATAGTAGGTAATTGGAGGTTACAATATTCTTCCATTGCATTATTTGAGGCACCAATTAATCATTACCCATGAATAAAAATAAATTTTCAATTTATTTCTCTAAGGAATTGAAAGTTAAGCCACAAAAGATTGGGAAATGAACAATCCAATACTACTTGAATATACAGTATTTGAACTTATAACACTGTTTTATTCTATTAGTACAAAATGAAAAATCTACTTATGAATCACTACCTATAAACATTAGCACAATTATGTAAGAAATATCCTTGTGTGTTTTGCATATAAAAATTATCTATCAAAATTCAGTCCTGATTTATGTATGACAATATGGTTAGTTGACAGAGTTAGTCAGCTTATAATATGCTGCATAAAATAGTACATTAAATATCTACAATAAGTATAACTATATTGTTTATCTTAGGGGCATTTTTATTTCCCTGTATTTTAAAATGTATTTCCTTGTGCCTTTTCCTATTTACATAGCACAATGGATAACCTGATTATGTTCTGCAATTTCTTCCAGCTTGACTACTCTTATCTGTGATTCTAATTATAAAACTAACTTTGCATGTTACCTCTGATACTATCCACTTTCTCATCAGTAGGGGAAATTTGCAAGAAAACATATTACCCATGTAAATGCGTCCAAATTATTGCCAGGAAAAAAAAATAGACCACTGAATCATTATTGAGCTCATTAGAATAAAGATGCCATACAAGTGCAAAATATTATCATTTTGTCTGACAAATACCATTAGTTCATTATGAAGTATAGCATTCAATTATCTCTAACATGCAACAGCAGTGAGATGCTTTGTTAGGTACTGCTGGAATGTTCTTCTGAAATTACTTTTTAAATTTATCTAGCATTACACTTTTGTCATTAAAGAAACAATAGGCTTCACTTAATTCAGAAAAAATTGTTCCCTTTATAGATAAACTGATTATAAGGCATGAATAGTGCAGACAATATTTTCCTCCTATGAGGCTCTCCAAAAATTATTGTCATGACTAAAGCAGGGACAATGTCATGTTTTACATAAAATATCACACTAATAAAAGTAAGTTACACATAGAAAATTAAGGGTACGTGAATGTGCATTGTAAATTATAGTGTTTCCTCTAATTTTTAAGCTTAAGAAAAATAGCTGAATAATCATTTGAAACTGATAATTATT
>NC_022029.1:39395768-39397286 GCF_000317375.1 Microtus ochrogaster
GTACAAAGGTAGGTATTGTTTTTACATAAGAAATGTCCAACTATACAAGAGTACCAAAAAATTCCATTTAACTTTAACCTACTAAGTGATGATAGTTGTAGAATAAGGTGAATATACAAAATCTTAGTCACTTTCCTAAACAACAAGAATGAATACAGGCAATTTTAAGTTAAAAAGAAAAATGCCAACTGCTTTAAAATCCAAAAGTTATAAGCTATATACATAATACCTTAACAAAATGTATAGAGACACCAAAGAGGACATAACAAATGCAATGAATGAAAAAATATCAAATTAATGACATTCTGCATTTATGGATATAAAAACTCTGTGTCTTTAAATGTCAAATTTTCTAAGAAAACTATAGATTCAACACAGTAGTAATTAAAATTTTATTAAATTTTGTGGCTATCAACAGACTGCTTTCACAATATGCTTAGAGAAACAAATGATACAGAAAGCCAATATAATATTTTAAAAGCAAAAAAAATGGAAGAATGATATTGCCTGACTTAAGACTTATAAAACTACTATAATCAAACCAGAACAGTGTTTATAACAGAAAGACAAAAGATCAACAAAACATAATCAAGACTATTAATAAACCTATGACTACAGTCACCTGGTGTTTTGGGTCAGTAATCAAAAGCAAGATGAAAGGTCAATTTTCAAGAAATTATGATGCAAATCTTGGGTCCCCATATGAAAGATAGTGGATATAGACACCTACATTTTTCAGGAAATTAACTCAAAAGCAAACTTAAAAACCTTCATATATATGCCAAATTATAAAATTCATAAATCTCTGTCTCATTGTACTGAGATATTGTTTCAATTTATTTTCCTACTGTGTTAATGAAACATTCTAGGAAAAGCAGCTTTAGGAGGAAAGGGCATATTGTGACTCACAGGTCCAGAGGACAGTGTGCCATGGTGTAGAAATCATGACAGCAGTGGTTGGAAGCCAGTTATTGGTTCACATTCAGAAACAAGAAGCAAGCTTATAAATAAATACACACTATTTTTTCAGTTCCTTTTCTTCATTAATACAGTTAAGGATCAGGAGTACTGGCACCCATGGGAACTCTAGAGAAAAGCTTTGCCATTTCTCTTCAGCCTGGTCATGTATGTAAATGTCTTTCCACTTTCCTATTAGTTGATTGATCTTGAAGTCCTTGAAAGTCCATTACCTTGTCAAAACACAAAGGTTTTAGCTCAGTTATGGCTTCCTTATTGGCCTATACCTGAGCCTTGCCATTTTCTTCCTCTAGGTGTGTGGTCTCTGAGCCTCAGTGATCCTCCTGTCTCTACATCCTAGCTCAACACTGTGGTTATACACATTATGGCATCACTTGATTCTTGAATGTGTTCTATGTATGTGAACTGAAACTGCATAGCTTACCCAGAAAGCTCTCTTACTCATCAAACCATCTCTTTGGCTCCAACATTCCTGAATTTGAAGCAGAATGCAGATATTATAAGGAACTGATAATTATTAAAAAAACAAATAGGCTCATC
>NC_022029.1:39398158-39399763 GCF_000317375.1 Microtus ochrogaster
CCTGTCTTGAAAAACTAAAAAAAAAAAAAAAGAATCAGTATATGGAGAGATATGACTGACACATAGGATGGTATTATCTTACTCGACTCAGCATCTCTTCCTCTTCTTCCACGTTCTTGTGGCATACAAATTTAATGTTTTAAGGACAATCCAATCAGTCTGAATGGGTAAAACAGCTGCCCACCAATTTTTTCTATATGATTTCATAGAATTAACTGATCCAGAATGAATATTTTAAAGCTATTATTTATTGTTATACGTGAACTTGTTTTCTGATTAATAACACCCCCTCTAAGCTCCCTTCCACCCCAATTTCTCTCTCTTCTTCACTCCACATCCTCTTGCTACATTTATTACTTTATTGTACTTGTTGCTTTCATTTCTTAATTTGTTCTTGGGGATCCACTGAGCTTAATCAGCAACATCATTGTGCCCATGAAATTGAAAGTATCTGCTAGACAGCTGAAAACAATGATGTTTCCTTCCATACATCACATCACTGCCAAGAGTTCAGCAGGAAAGGGTATGGCATAGTAATATTTTCCTTGATCCACAATTGACTATTGTTAAGCCCCATCTTGGATTTGTACATTTCAGGCAGCCACAAGTGTTTGAAGTCAACATTTTATTGGTTGTCCCATTACAAAAGAAAAACATTTCACAGCCCTTCTCCAAGTCTTTCTGCTCTAACATTATTTTTCCATCTTCTACTATGTTTTCTGTATCTTAGAAGGGATGGGATAAATGTCCTGGACAAGGCTGAGCTTTCAGATGTGTTGTAGTGTGTGCTACAACTTTTTACAAAGAAAAGCATCTCTGATTAAAGCTAAGAGTAGCATTTGTCCATTGGTATAAACAGTTAGAAAATAACTTGTCACAATGTTCACTTAGCTAAACAACAGTATTGAGTTTTTCCCAAGAGCTTAAGAGCTCCTCAGTTGTGAGGCTTTTTATTAAATGCATTTACAGTACTGGGTAGGAATTCCCTTAAGTAGAGTGTACCTTGAATATTTCCTGAGTGGCTGTCTATTCTTACATTAATTATGACACTAAGACACCAGTGGCTACATCTTACCCAGCAGGTTGATATTACAGATCTTCAAGTTCTCAACTGGGTAAGATCTTTGATATCTCTTATCTCCCAGAGGCCTGCACACACGTTCTAGTGCTAGGAAAGCTGTCTGGAAATGGGAAGATGGTTCAGCAGTTAAGAGTACTTTGATAATTTTGCTGAGGACCCAAGTTTAGTTCTCAGAACACACATCAAGAAGCTCATACTACCTATAAATCCAGATCTAGGGAGATATGACAGCTACACACACACACACACACACACACACACACACACACACTTAAAAATAATCTGAAAACAAAAATGCTCTTTGAAAGAAATCTTTAAGTTCAGTTTCAGCTTCAGTTCTTTATACCTTGCAACGGAGCTACATAGTGTCTTGAAAAACAGAGCCTTATACTTTAGTTCTGGTGGGCAGTTAAGAATATGCCAAGAGCCTATACCATTTTAGGAGGTCTCTGATGACTTCCTAGCCAATAAGTCATAAGAGATATCTCAAACCAGATGCCCAATTGCCCAACCACCAATCTTCT
>NC_022029.1:39400113-39403024 GCF_000317375.1 Microtus ochrogaster
CCACCATCACATGACCTAGTCTGTTTTAGTAATTCTTGACTTTCAGGAACAGCATTATCCTGACATACATGAATCCCCCATTCACTGGCACTCTGTTTCTCTGAATATTTTTGAACTTGATTGTAGAATACTAAATTTTCACACAGATTTTTTTTCACATTCTTATTTTGTGTAGACTCTCCTATCTAATCTCCCTCATTTCCCCACTTCCTTCCTTCTTAAATTTTCTACCTTATAATGTTCATTCTTTCTTTTTTTTTTCATGTCACATTTAGATGGGACCAGAATAGATTTTGAATCACTGGATTAGAAGATGTTTTGCCTGCCTGGGATCATCATTAATGACTAGTTCTTAGTTACTAAGATACCTTTACTTCACAGAAAACTATTCAAAGGCGAGGTTCCCATAATGCAAGCATGCAGAGTCGTTCACATTCATTTCTCCAAATGCCATATGCTCAGTCTATTTGTTCTGCAATCTGGAGCTAAGGCTGTTATGGTCCCTGCTGGGTAAAACATCAGTAAGAACAGACATTTGTTGGTGCACAACGAATGAATTCAGACACTTGGCACTCGGAGATGTACTCTGAAATATCAGTGATTTTTTTTAGCAAAAAAAAAATTCTGAAAACTCCTGATTGTTTTACAAAAGTCATTTCTTGGCTTTGTGATTGTCTTGTTTTTCAGAAGATGCTACGTAACTGTTTTGCAACCTAGGGATCAAACATAGCTTATGAAATGGAGAAAAATGGTATACATTCGTTAGCATTCAAAATTTCCTATTTTTGAATTCCATTTGTCTTAGATCCTTTTTTCACCCACATATATATATTCACATATTATTATATAAATGTTTCATTTAAATAGGTTTCCACAATGTTTTATTTTTGCATCTGTTATATTTGACATTTTAAAGAAACAACACCACAGGATTTTTTTTTTATGTTTTGAGTGGTTGTTACTTTAAAGTTCATGTACTATTTTGAGTGAAAGTGTTCCCCCACAGGCTCATATATTTGAATAACTGTTTTTCCAGTTGGTGGAACTGTTTAGGGAGGATTAGGTATTGTGGCCTTGCTGGATGGAGGAGGTATTTCACTATGGGGGATGCTTGAGGTTTAAAAAATCTATACCATTCATAGTTAGCCTCCTGGTCTCAAGCTGTGGATCAAGATTTATACTCTCGACTGTTGCTCCAGTGCCATGCCCGCTTGGCCAGTGCTCCCAGCCATGGACTATAACCCTCTGAAACTAAAATCTGGCAGTAGTTCTTTCTTCTATAAGTTGACCTTGTCATGATGTCTTATAGTAGCAATAGAAAAGTAACCAAGACAGAAGAGTATTCTTTCCTGCTTGAAGATTAATACTCAAAAAATGCTTAAATGCTGACAAACACCACGCATTTAAGCCTTATTCCTTTTTAAATTATTCTGGCTTTCCATCTAGGGGTGGGCCCCAACAAAATTTTCCTCTTTCAGAGTTAACCTGTCAATTGGTGTTGATATTGTTTCAGTCTAATCTATGTAACAATTTCTAGGATAGGCTGTCTCACTGCAAACTACCTAGTATCCTGGCTCATAATCTTCCTCTCTTTCCATTACGTTCTTTGGGCCACAGATGCAGGAGTTGTGATGAAGATGGGTCCTTTGTGATTTGATTCTACATAATTTGTTAATCTCTGCATTGTCTCCAATTGTGGATTTCTGTGACTCTCCATACACACACACACATACACACACACAAATATATAACAGCTTTAATCAAAGAAAGTGAGGCATGGGAGGGATTTGAATAAATATAGATGTGAGCCTCTGGAAAAAGAAAAGTGAGTAGTAAAGTTATATAATAAAATCGATTAAAGCCAAAATAGAAATAAATAAATAAATAAATAAAATTGTTGGAGTTCTTAAGGACATATAACAACATAACTGTGCACTAAAAGTCAGTGAATCTGCATGTGACGTATTATTCTCTGCCCTCCTTAAGCTGAAGCATACCATGGACAACTGGCACTCATGGGACACTCCTTGTCAAAGTTCCACAAAGTGAAGAATAATTTCATAAAGGTTTTAGCAATTTACTCTTAAAAGTGAATTTTCCAGCAGCTACATAGTATTTGATGCAGACCTAAGGTAAAAGCTTAGGTTAGCAGGTTTGTTTCTCTCGTTTCCCCTTCATTTTTAGCCTCTCAACTCCTCCAAGGACAGAGTGTTGTTCACCGGTAATACATTTTTCTTTCTAGAATGCAGAAAGGATGAAATGATGAATTGCAGATTTTCCCTTTAATGTGTCTTCATCTTAGTCTCCAATCAGCAAAGGAGTCAGGGGCTCATAGAAGGAAAAAGTTTTTCTCTAATCTACAAATGCAACTCTACATAGGCAGACTCTTAGAAAGGTCTTTAAAGCCAGATCCTCCACTGGAAAACACTGCAGTATGCAATGCTACCAGCATTCATAAAACAAAACTTCCTGTCAAACTGCTTTAGCGAAGTTGACTTCTGGCATACATATCAATGTCCTATATTGCAAGACACCAGCAGAGTCAGATAGGTAGGAAATCAGAGATGATTTGGTAAAGTTAAAGTCCAAGCATAGGACAAGTGCCAGGGTTCAACCCAAGACAGCACTAAAATAAGGACCGAGAAACAGAGAAAGGCATATACATCGTAAAACAAACACAGTTCTATTCGGGTTTCAGCCCCAGTGTAAAAACTCAAAGGCCTAAATGTAGGAACACACGACAATTTGTAAGAAACTATTCAATGCAGTTAATGACATTTAATATAGAATTACATCTGTTCTAGAAGATGGGAAAGCTCTGGCTTTGTGGGGGCCTAGCCAGTTTGGATGTTCACCTTCCTAGACCAGGATGGAGGGGGGAGGACTTCGGACTTTCCACAGGGCAGGGAAC
>NC_022029.1:39403124-39417101 GCF_000317375.1 Microtus ochrogaster
GCGGAAAATTTTTTTTTCTTTCTTAATAAAAAAAAATTAAGAATAAAAAAAAAAAAAGAAATGACTGTATTCTCCATTCGCATCATGCCCTAAAGCACTGGCAGAATTTTTATTTGGTAATTTAGTTTCTATGATCAATCACTCTTTGAGCTAGTTAGGATAAATAGTTTATTATCCAATAAAATATCAAAACATAAAGAGGACACATCATTAGCTTGAATGACCTGAAATGTGTTATTCGTTAACTCAGCAATTTTTAAAATATATCTCTCCACATTATCATTGTATTCTATTATAGTACAATATTGGAATTACTTGCAAATATGTTTTAAATCTATGTTAATTCCCCAATGAATAGGACTAAAAGCTTTCTCAGAATGAATAGAATACCTTAAAAGCTATAGAACTATTATTTTTCCCCAAAATTTATTTTTCTCTTAATTATGATAAAAGGATTCATATTTTTTGTGTTTGTGTATATGTACAACACATATATATTTATACATATATAGGTATACATATATTTTGTATAATTTTGTCCATATTTATTTAGATAGCTAATATTCATTTCAAGATTTAGAACTCTCAGGAAGTCAGAAGTTTCCTCTCTGTCCCTTCTCAGTGTCTATAGCCAATATCATTTTACTATCTGCTTGGTTAAAAAAAAAGCACCACTTAGAAAACTTGGAATATAAAAAAAAATACTGAATTTCTGCACTTGAAACTAGAATAATGCCTTTCTCCATCATCAGTATGGTGCCTAAATACACCCGTATTTTTAGTGTATTCAGTTGTCAGTATTTAAAAGCTAAATTCTTTTATGTGTTTGTCTATCAATAGTAGATACTGCTTCAAAAAGGGTAGAAATATTAAAACTTTGAAGTTTAGATTATTATCTATCAATATCTAAGAAAGATTTGAAAAGCTGTTCAAATTTAGAAGATATAGGTTAGAGATTTTAAGAAAAGTTAGAAATTAAAATAAACACTTAAGTGAATTTACAAATTAACATAAAACAGAATTCAACATATAAATGACTTTACAATAGCAAAAGAATCAAAAACATTCAAAGAACTCATGAAAACTATTGAGGCTGAAATTCCATGAGGATAGCAGTAAAATCATGGAAGAAATACTGAATGAAATTACTGAGAGCTTCAACATTCATCCAGGGAAGTTTGCAAGCACATTCTTGAACTGAAGATGAAATATTAATATTAATATTGGACACTTTTATTTAAGTCTAACTGGAAGTCAACACCAAAGAGAAGACATGCTGATGAGCTTACCATCTGATCAGCAGAATTACAGAGATGTGACTGAGTAAGCTGCTTCTCAGACTTAAGTCTGAAGAAGATAAAATAATTTACGCCTCCATATGGCAGCCATGGCTACTCTTAATTTTTTTTTTTTTTGAGACAGAGTTTCTCTATGTAACGACTCTAGCACCTAGCTGTCCTGGAACTGGCATTGTAGATTAGACTAGCAGCAAACCCACAATGCTCCATCTGCCTCTGCCTCCCAAGTGCTGGGATTAATGGTGTGCTACACCACCAACTGGCCCATTTCTACTTGCTATTTAATATCCATTATCCCTCTTCAAGTAACTTGTTGTTTCTTAGTGTTACAATGGAGCCCAAGGAAAAATACAAACACAGTATTATCATGAGGTAGGACAGTACTGACCTATTTGATAATGATAAGGCTTTAATAATGATTTAATGCATACATCAGGCAAGGTTTTTTACATTATTGCATTATTATCTTTACAAAATGAATACAACATTATCTTAAAATAACATATTTTAGTTAACACAATTCATGGATTTGAATGTTGCATATATCAAATATTACAATTTCTAGAAGTAACGGTTGGAAAAAATGCATAAGTACATAAAGAAGAGATAGGACCTATGAAAAGACTGAGCTATGGTTGTCTTGGATCTTTGACTTCCAATTTCAAGTTTTCTGAGGCCGCCATATGTTTGATGCTCCTGAGTGTCTGTAAGATTTCATGTTAGTCCATAAAATAAATAAAACTAGACTGATCTTTTCATTTTTTAACCTTAGATATTTTCTACTCTTCTATTTTGAGATTCCTTATTTAAACATAATTCTTTGAATATGTTGCTGAATTATTAGCCTATAACTTTGTACATCAGTTTCAAAATAGAAATCAGTCTATAACTTTTCCTCTGTGTGTTATTGCCACAATTTGAAATAAGATTTTATTGGTCTTCTAGAAAAATTATAGTGTCTCCTTATTATTTGAAAGAACTGGAAACTATATATTATTTCTTTCCTAAAAGTTTGGAAGAGATAATTATGGAAGCAATTTGGACTTCATAAGAACTTTATAAAGGTTTAATTATAGACTTAACTTCTTTAACATAATAATTCAAAGTTTCTCATTTCTGACATGCTTGATGTCACCTTTTTAAAAGCAATTTGCTCATTATATGTAATTTGTCAACAATTTTTTGGACTAGAGTTGATCATTATGCTATATTGTTATTTTTCAACATCAAGAAAATCTAAATGATGGTCAGTCTTTGAAAACATAGTACTGGCGATTCAATTTTTGTCATTTGTTCTTGACTATTGCCTGTTTTGCTAGGTTTTGATTAGTTTCAATTCTTTGTCTTTTTTTACCTTAATATCTGCATAAAATAAATTTTGGTTTAAGCTTTCAGCATCATTGTGTTTAATATATAACCCTTCTAACCAGAATATAAATTTTATATCCATCTAAATATTGCCAAATTGATTTTTAATTAATTATAACCTAGGATGTCACTGTCAAATAAAGATTTTACAACTGTAGTGAAATTGGGTTTATAGGCTTACTATAGAAAATATGCTTTTTACTATTACTATGTATTTTGTTATTTACTTGACTGACATAACTTTATTTATTAATTAATGTGGGTAGGGACAACAAGTGGATTACAGGACATTTTCAAGAGTTGGTACCATTCTTCTACTATGTCGGGCCTGGGAATACATCTCAGATTGAAAGACTTGGTTCCAAATGCCTTTGTAATCTGGCCATCTTCCAAGTTAAAATGTTTTGATTAATCTATTTTTATTCCCCAAACTATCTTATGCAATCTTCTAAGAAATACAATTTGCTTTCAGTTTTTGAAAGAAATTGCAGCATATATAATTGATATATTAGACATTTAGATTTTTTTCATCTTATAAACTCACTTATTTATCATATAGATACTGTCTGTATCTATTAATACAGCTGGGTCTCATACATCCCAAGCTGGCATTGGACTAATTGTATAACCAAGGTTGATTTTGTACTTCTGATATACCCGTTTACACTTCTTGAGGGTTGGATTAAAGGAATTCATCATGGCTGCTTTTTTGCAGTGCTAGAGAGCCTATCCATGGGTTCATGAATTCCACATGATTTTTCTCACAAATCAGTTATAACGTCAGCCTAATTTTTAAAACTTTTAAAGATTTTATTGGAGTTTTAAGCAACCAATAGTTATAGCTTCTCATTATGTGCTTTTATTTTACTCAGATAATTATTTAATCATGATTACATTGATATTCTTATTTTATATTTACTTATTATATGTTGAAAATAAATTTTTCATTTAGGCTGGGCTGTGGTGGCGCACACCTTTAATTCCAGCACTAGGGAGGCAGAGGCAGGTGGATCTCTGTGAGTTTGAGGCCAGCCTGGTCTACAAGAACTAGTTTCAAGACAGAAACCAAAAGCTGCTGAGAAACCCTGTCTCGAAAAATCCCCCCCCAAATTTTCATTTAATATATTTCCATTATTCTTTCCCCTCCCTCAATTTCTCCCCAACTCCTTATCCACTCAAATTTGCATCCTTCTTTTTCGCTCATTGGAATACAAACAGGCATCTAAAATTTAAAGTAAATTAAAACAAACCAACCAGAATAGGATTAATATATATATGAAATATGTAGATTCAGTGACATGCATGTTTACACACTTAGAAATTTCATATAAACCCAAGACTTGAAACAACAATATATACACAACATACCTGAAAGGCATTAGAAGACAAGGAACCTCCAAGAATGCCATTGAACTTGTATTTGTTCACTGTTCATGGGATCTGTTTTTGAGTGGTTTGTATACCCAGTGAAACTACTGGAGAAATCTTTTTTTTTTTTTGAAAAGGGTTGTCAGGTGAAGACTGCTTCTGGATTAGAGATTTGTCTTGTGTCCACTTCTTTCAGTCCTGGGACATTTTGCTAGATGGCCTACCAACTAATAGCTAATATCTCTAATGATAAAAAAGACTGAACATCAAGAAAACAAATTACTCAATTTTTAAATTGAGAAAGAATTCTAAATAGAATTCACAAGAGATGAAAGATGAAGGGCTAACAAACACCTAAAAGTATTCAAAATCGTTAGTCATTGGAGAAATGCAAATTAAAACTGCTTTGAAATTTCATATTACATCTGTCAGAATGGCCAAGATGAATAAAAAAATTACAGCCCACGCTAATGGGAACATGGAGTAAGGAGAACATTGATTCATTTCTGGTGGAACTGAATATTTGTGTAAAAACTCTGAAAATCAATGCTTTGATTCCTCTGGAAACTGGAAACTTATTTACCTCAAGATCCAGCTGTAATACTTTTGGGCATGTACCCAAAGGAAACTTTACCCTACAACAGAGACACTCAATCACATTCATTGCTTCTCTATTCATAATACTTAGACATTCAATTTAAAATAAATGTATTTACTTATTTTACATCCCTGCCATATTTTCCTCTCCCTCCTGTCCTCCCTGTTCCTCATCCCAACCCATCCCTCTGTTCCCATCTTCTCCAATACACTTCTCATCCCTTTCTCTTCAGGAAAGGTCAGCTCTCCTATGAGTTTCAATAAATACAAAGCATATTAACTTCCCATATCAACTTGCAGTAAGACTAAGAATCTCCACTATTAAGACTGGACAAAACAGCTCAGAATAGGGAGTAGTGCCCCAAAAGCCACTAAAAGAGTCAGAGGTGGTCCCTGTACCTACCATTAGGGTCCCACAAGAGGACCAAGCTACACAACTGTAACATATATGCCAAGTGCCTATACAAGTTCCATACAGGCTCCCTAGTTGTTGGGTCAGTCTCTGTGAGTCCCCTATGAGCCCAGGTAGTTGATTCTGTGAGTTTCCTCGTGGTGGCCTTGAGTTCTGATACTGCTACAATCATTTCCCTTTCTCTTCCTCAGGATTCCGTGAATTCTGCCCAATGTTTGAGTGTGGGTCTTCATCTGTTTCTATCAGTTGCTGGATGAAACCTCCAGGATATATTATAATCTTCTTTTATTATGTTTAGGTATGTTGCTTGTATCCCTGATGTCTCCGAGACATTATCATGAAGGGGTGTTAGATTTTTGTCAAAGACTTTTACGGCAACCCACATGGAACCATATGCATTTGGGCTTTCAGATTCAGAGATGCTAGTCCATGGTCACTTGTCTCCATTTCTGTGATGGAACAGAGCTTCATGATTTGAGCAGAGGGAAGAGGAACTTTGATCATGTCATTGTAGCTGAGAATCAGGAGACATGAGGAAGGAATTAGGTTCCCAAAATATCCCTTTCAGTGTGTTTACCCTCAATGTTACAACTTTTTTTCAGTGGGCTCTATCATGAAAGGATCCACCAGATGCGAAAATTGATCATACAATATGGTTACCAAGTCTTAATGTAAGAGTCTTTGGGTAACATTCAAAATCCAAATCATTACATAGATATCACTTCCATCCTCTCTTGAGCAGATTATTCTCTGCCTTGTTTTGTTCTACTTTTACTTATAAAAAGTTAATTTTTCTGTCCCTTTTACTGAACTCCACCTATTATAACTGAAAAAACACAATTAACTATCCTACCCTCCGAACTTCCAATCCTATTTTTCCATAAAGTGGGTTAGAAAATTTCTTATGCTATGCAACATCTATACATTTAATTTGTGTTAATAAATTACTATTGACTTTCAAGGATGACAACAAGGAGGAAGTCACACCTTTAAAATACTTCATACCCTCAAACATGAATTCTTCTCTTCACTAAGCATGTCTGTTACAAGATGAGCATATTAGAATTTATGCCAGGTCATTCTTTAGACAATAGCTTTCTCATTGTTTTGATTCTAAACTGTGAATAATACCTCTGATTAGACGCACAGGCAAAATGATGGCAAATTAAGGCCAGACAAGATGAAAGTTAGGCCGGGCGATGGTGGCGCACACCTTTAATCCCAGCACTCGGGAGGCAAAGGCAGGTGGATCTCTGTGAGTTTGAGACCAGCCTGGTCTACAGAACTAGTTCCAGGACAGGCTCCAAAGCCACAGAGAAACCCTGTCTCAAAAAAAAAATGAAGGTTAGACAGTCACTCAAACAAAGAGCCTGTAGTCGGTGTACCTGGAATTCAAATATGCATACCTGCCTGATTGCCAGCATGCTCTGAAGTAGTAAGACTCATGTTTTCAAGTGTTTAACCAATCCCAGTGCAACTCTAGGCATTTTGAAGTCATACAGTAAATCAAAAGAGCTTAAATGACATAGCTGGACATCTTGGCATTAACGAAAAATAAGGTATACACCATTAGTTTTAATTTAAGAATTGTTGACTGTGGGATCAAAATAAATTGATCTTAGTCTCTATTTCTGTTGATTAAGCCCAGACAAAACCTGTACCCCCACTGTTTTTTTTTCATCCAATGTATCATTTTCTAAAAAAGTAGCCAAATGTGTTTTGTGCATGACATAATGATAACTTGTAAGGGTCACGCAGAGGAACTGTTTGCCACATCTTCAGAAGTTCAGATATTTTAAAAATACCTATGCCTTTGGGAATACCTGAGGAAAACATGGGCATTATGAGGCAACAGCAGTCTGAGATGCAGAAGTAGGAATAGAAGATGAAAGTGAGAAATGAAGAGACAACAAAACATATATTCTATGAAATGTCTTTGCTTATATTATCCTGGGATTGGAGCTAGGTTTAGTGTTTATAGGAAACTAGATAAAAACAGTCCTGTCAATTGTTTTTTCTTTGGTTTCTGTGGTTCTGTTCCTCAATTAATTTGTAATGAAACTACATATACAGTCTACATATTTTTGAGTTTTTAAATCAATGAACAAATTTAAGACCACTGAAATTTTAAACCACAGTTAGTGCAATGAAACCCTTTTCTGTCAACACTCACATTGTACATTCTAACAAAGTGAGCTAAACCCTCCTGAAAATACAAAAGCCCTATGAATTGTCTTCTTTAGATTGTCACAGAAAGCATAGGGCATGCAGGCTAAAAATGTAGATATTATTCTTTCCAATATAAGTAATGAATGACCCAGAGAAGGCTTGACTAGTATGGGGAAGGTTCTTAGTGGCTTATCTAGAATGATCGGCATCACAGAGGATGAAAGTTTGATCACTGGACAGATCATAGTGGAGGCTTAGCTACTGTGGCTTGATCATAGTAGAATATTTACTAGAATCTTTAAAGTATAGAATTGTTTAAAGTGTTTACAAAGGGTAGATGATGGGCTAGAGTCAATAAAGTCATAAATAGGTCATAAAGTCAAGGCATAGCTAAAGTGAGTGAGGTCAAAGTGGGTTTAAGCTTTGCTAAAATGGGTAAGGTTCATAATGGAGACTTTTAGCTAGAGCCTGCAGGTCATATAGTGAAGTCTCAGGAAGAGTGGTTGGGTCATAAGATAACACAAAGTAAAACTACCAGCAATGGGTACTGATTGAACCTTTCCCATTTTTCTACATTTTCTGATTTGATCTATAAGAAAGTCCAGTCTTCATAGAAAAAAAAAGTCTTGCAAAGCAAGGAAAGTAATGTCTTTCAGAATATCTGTAATCCAGTGCAAGTTCTTGAAAAATGAGATGACAGTCGAAAGGTTAGGACAGTCTTTGGAAAAAATAACATTATGCCTGCTCCGAGAGTTCAAAACTTAATGTGAAATGATACAAGGTCTGCCTACACAGGAAGGCTTATTTCTTTCCTTGCTACCCTGTCTGCCCTTCATCTCTCCTTTCCAGTCACATCCTCAAATTGCAGAACTCACAGCAAGTTCTTGGTGTTGGCAGTGTGTGTTGAGACTTTATCTTCATAGATCTATTTTCTGTTGAGAACTCTAGAAAAAAAAGCCCTCAGTTATCATTTCCATCCTCCTACTTTATTTCTCTGCATTACACTTATAATGGTCTAACATGTCATGAAATATTTCTGGTTTGTATTTATCTGTCTCTATTGCTAGGCTACAAGAAAAATAAAGGCTGTGATTTTTTTCTATCCTTTATACTTATTCATATTGATTTCTTTGACATCCAGCCTGAGGAGGCGGGCCAGATGCATCACAAGTATTTAAAATTGTTGAATAAATGAATGGGTAAACACATACTTTCCCTGTTTTTTTTGCCATACAAAAATTTGTAGTTTATATCAAATTGCTTGTTTTCATTCTTTGTTTGTTATTTGCATCTCTGTTTAATATTAGAAATTCCCAGCTCTCAGTTCATGAATTTATTCAGCCATTAATCTGGCAAACACTAAGTCCTCTAGAGAGTAATCACACAATTTCTGCAATGATTTTTTTACTGTCTTAATCAAAGGTCAAGTAAAGGACTTGAAATGTTATCATAGAAATGATACAACATATTCCACTTAAGATTCTGGTACTTAGAGAAGAGCATCCTGAGAGTGCTACTCCCACACAGACTGCTTCTTCTCCTTTGTTCTTTTGCTTTAACATTTCTTTCTTTCTTTTCTATTGAAAATATAGTCTTCACACATACAATACATTGCTACCACTCTTTCCCCTCCCTCCCCTCCTCCTAACTTCCCACTCTTCCTTGGATCCATGTCCCCTCAGTCTTTCCTCAGAAAACACTATGTCTCCAAGAAACAACAACAAAGATGACAGAAAAAATACAGTAAGACAAGGCAAAAGACTTGCACCTGAGCCGGATTTGGGGAATTCTGCAGAAGAGGAGGTGCAAAGATTATAGAATTCAGAGGGGACAGAGAACAGCAGGAGAACATAGATTACTGAATCAAACATTCAGAACAAATATAGGCTCACAGAGACTGAAATGACAAGCATGGCGTCCTCATCAGCATGTATGTTGTGGCTTTTAGCTTTGTGTTTTTATGGAACTCCTAATTGTGTGGAAAAAAATGGTCTCTGACTCTTTTTCTTGCTCTTACAACTGTTTCTTAAGATGCGCAAGGCTACAGGGCTGTTTTTGAAATTGGCTCACAGAGCTAGTGTAGCCTTCTGGGCATTTATAGTCATTGGGTTCAAACATGCATATCTTATGCAGTCTCCAGTGACCTTCCATAGAGGATATCACATGTAGTCTCTCTGTCATTTTTTACTGTCTCTAAACATAATGCCACCTAAACATAAGAACATATCCCAGCAAGAAAGCAAATTAATGGGAAACAAGAGAAAATATAAAAATAAGAAATAAACCAGACTCTCTGAGAACTGTGTAAGTAGTCTCCAACATTGTTAATGATTACATACTAGACTTTTATGATAAATGATGAATAAGCCTATTTTTATTTAAAACTGAATTTTTTAGTTGGAGATTTTTTGATATCTATGAATCAAATTGTTTCTATTAACACAGGTTGAAATCTAAACCATGTTCTATATGAATTGTGGCTGTGTGGAAACATTGACCACATGCCCCTCTTGCCTCCCACCTATAAAGTAAATAAAGTGACCAATGAACAACTGCAGTTGCTATGTATGTGTTATGGGTTGAATAATGATGGCAAGTGTTTCTTATAGACACTTAGCATCATGATTGATGCAAACTATATGTTGAATAAAGAGTGACTGAGGTTTTTAATTGCAGAAAATTATTCCTATATTCTATGGCTTGAATAAAAGCTGAGGGAAAAATTTTGAATCTTCTGGTAAAGAAACACATACTGGGTTTTTTTGTTTTATAGTATATGTTCTACCTTTATACATACATAGGATGATATATATGTGCGTGCATGCATAAATATACATATATGCATATACATACGCACATGCACACACATACACACATATATATCCATAGCTCTTGCAAACTAAGATACACACAAAAACAAAACAAAAGAAAATGCAACTTAGCTTTGAAGAGCTAAATCATTTGAGAAATCTTTTGCTAGGAAAAATACAAATCAACATAAACCTAACTTACTTCATAGTTTGCCATAAGTATAGTCAAATTATTGTTTCATTTTCATAGGATTAAAATTGTGAATGTTGAAGAAGAATTCTCTACTCTCCTTCCCAGAAACTGTTCCTAGTTACTAGTCTTATTCATACAAAAATCATACGCTGAAGGAAAGGCATTATATATCACAAATCAATACATCTATTTCAGTTGTATTTGAGCAGAAATTTTTATGTGCAAAACCAACATATTGAGACACATTTTTATTTTCTCTTTTGAGAAAAAGTGTTGATTTTCTATATTACCTCAAACATTCAAACAGAATTAAGGGTGCTTTCAATATGTTAAATCCTATTAAATTGCAGTTAGGTTATAGAAAACATGACTATGATATAAGATGTGATGAATTTTGAATTCAACAGAGCTTTCCTTTCATGGAGTCTTATTACTCATGCTTCTCTAGTGTGTCTCTGGTATGAACCTGACTAGTTATAGTGTCCTTGTCTTCCATCATGTGTGCATGGATAGCAAATGGCTATTGACCTTGTCTGTCTAGTGTCTGCTGCATTGTGTAACAACCACCACAGCCATAAAGTGAGAACCATTACTTCACTTACCTGACATTATTCATGAATGTTGATGAGTAATTGGTAAACAAAAGTGGACAGATTAGGGCATTGGGTATTGTAGGAGGACATCAAAATGGATACATCAAAGGGTAAGCTTCACAAATGATGCAGTATGATGTGGTCTGTCACAAGTCATTCACGTACCTCTTGGGCATGTGTCCCAATGGAATGGAAAGTGAGACATACTCTAAAAAAAAATCCTTTTCAGTACACCTGCATATAGAATGATGAAAACAAATTTCCTGTTACATGATTGGAAATCAGCAGTTTGGTATCTCTCTAGATGAGAAATCAAGAAATAGAAAAGGAACCTAGTGTTTATTTTAGAATGTGTTGCATAAGATCATCAGTTTCACTGGTGTCCTTTGATAGATCAGTGTGGGCTGGAAAATGTGGGCAGAAAGCCTGGATCTTATGAAGAAATTTCAGTTCCCTGAAGGCTGACATTTAGAGATTTTGTATTGGTTATGTATTTCTTGAGTTTCTCAGCAGACAGGAGGATTTCATAAATATAAACTTAATTAAGTCTGAAAACTAGGTGGAGGATTTTAGAAGAGAGGAGGAGCGAACATGCACTGTTATGTTCCCCAATGATCCAGTTTGGTTAAATAAATGTGAAAGTCATAATAAATCCATGCTAAAGTTCACCCTATATTTTAGGAAAGTGCTGGATGTAATTAAAATACAGATTCATCTGCTTCTTCCCAAGAATCAATCAACAGAAATTTACTTACATCTTGGAAATTGAACTCCTTATAAATCTAACTACTTCTTGGTACTAATAAAAACTAATCATTCTGGATTGACATAAATAAGCAACTCTTCATTCAATCAAAAAGCTTTGAATGCCTTCTCTAACCTGTGACTGTGTCACAGTGAAGGCAAACAGCAAACCAGGGAATGCAACTAATGATAAAGGCAAATATCAGTTTCTCCAGTAGGTTACATGTGAGTCTCGTGTTTACTCATCATTATTATGAGCATGTTAGGTCCTCAGTAACAATTATTAATTTCATCCCTAAAGGGTTCTAAGAAGCACATATTCTAATGTGTGCTTGTAACAAGGGATCTTAGACTCCCAGAAGATTGTGTGGAGGATTCCATTTCTCCTTTTTCAAGCTCTCCAGGATATGCAATTATCATTCCGATTTCTTAATGGCACAGTGTTCCTGTAAACAGAAAACTTCAATAAAACTGATCTGTATATAGCATGATAATGCTGGGTGCAGGTTCCATCTTCAAAATATTTTCATGTACACTGAGTTATATTTCAACCTTACATTTCATTCTGCTTGTCTTGTTAATATTTTGCATTTCTTTAAGTTGAAGTAGATCTTATTGAATCTGCATGCTAGAAAGAAAGGCCTCATGAGGAAACCAGATGCAAGCCAACTGAGATTTTATTGCATCATCAATTCTCTATGTGTGTTTATTGGGGGAACGTTTTGAAATTTAATAAGGAATAAAGTAACCAGTATGAAAATATATAAAAAAGCAGTACCAATTACATTTTCTTTTGTTTTAGCAGAAGAAACACTTTCATTTTGAGAGATGTTTCAGTAGTTTCTCTCTGGACCCTCATTTTAAAGGTACCAGCACACCTAGCCACCTCACTCTTGGCTTCTCTGCTATCAGTTCTTTGTTCTTGATGCAGACATTTGGCAAATTTATAATCCAGTGTTTACTTTTATAAACATAGTGGGAAGCATGTGAAAAAAGATCTTCTGTATGTATTTTCTGATTTGAATATGGACAAGAGTGCAAATGCAGATAGAGACTAAACTTTAGTTTCCCATCTGCCCAGACCAAAATAATCACACAGAAACTATATTAATTACAACACTGTTTATTTGAGGGCTCACACATATTTCTAGCTAGCTCTTGCATCTTAAATTAGCCAATTTCAATTAGTTTATGTATTGCCATGTACCTTTGGCTTTACCTCATTTTTACATGTTTTGCTTCATCAGTGGCTGGTAGGCATCTGCTTGACTCTGTCTACTCTCTATATATCTCTGTTCATATTTCTGGCCTGGATTACTCTGCTAAGTCATTAACCAAAACATCTTTATTCATCAACTAATAAATAAGATATATGCAGAAGAATATTCCCACACCATCTCCCCTTTTTTGTCTAATTAAAAAGGAAGATTTTAATTTTAACATAGCAAATTACATATACAAATCAGCTATCAAGCAAGAATTATAGTTAGAATATTTAGTTCATTTACATTTGACAAATTAAGGACAATATCATCTGTCATATCTTTGTGAGTCTAAAGTTTTACAACTAATTTATCTTTTATCATAACTAAGGAAAACTATAGTTATAACTATCTATTCTTCAACTCCATCAAAGACCCCAGAAGGCTATAATGTTACCTAAGTAAACAGGAAGTGCATTGTAAGGCACTTCCAAAGTTCTAGAAATGACAGAGACATCTCACTGCCTGGACAGACACCTAATAGTCTTTTGTAATGTTGAGGTATCCATATTCAAACTATAGGGCCATAATATCCAGCAGAATTTTAAGTGAAGCAGGACATTTGAAGATCTGGTCTGCCTTGAACTGAAAAAGTTTGTCACTGTTTTTTCTGTGTCCTACAGAATGTTTGACAGTTTCTTCTGTGAAGCAGGAATGCTGAAAGACAATCCCATCTTTTGGAAAGTTAAGCAGTCACTTTTTTGTGGGTTCTGCATGTCCACTTCATACAGTATACCACCAAGCATTCCAGGCAAGGGCAGTTTCTTTTCTAAACTTCTAGCCCTGTCACACTGAAGGCAAATTTGATGACAAATTTGTTCAATGCTCATAAACCTTTCTGAAGTTTTTGGTGCTGCCACAACACCATGTCTGTGCATGAGCAGATATGTCTCACTGTTGAACAAAATCAACGTTCTTAACATTTTGAATGCCATATTCTGAAGGTCTTTGAAAGGTTTGAAGAATACCTATCCATCCAAAATATATCTCTGTACATCTAGAAAACCTAACTAACATAACTATAAGCTTGACTATTATAGATGACTATCTATTAACCCATAATTTTAATTATATATTATAATTTTAAATGAGCTGTATAAACATAATACTTTAAACAAGAGTAAATGATTGGGGGAGGGGGAGGGAAATGGGAGGTGGTGGTG
>NC_022029.1:39424570-39439498 GCF_000317375.1 Microtus ochrogaster
GTGATGATTTATATTAAGCTGCTGGCTCCACGCACAAGACACAGGTCACAAGGCCCCCGCCGCCAGGCACAGGCCGCGGCTTGTGCCAAGCCGAACTCGTGGCTGGCAGCAGAGCGTGGGAAGGAGAGGTCCTAAAACCAACCAAACGTTAGGCACCAATTGAAGGCGTAAGTCACAAACAATGCCACAGCAGTTTGGAATTATGATTAATAGGGTGGTATTTATTTAAATGGGAAAAAACTTACAGATCACAGTCAGCCCTCTGTGCAACCAGGAAGGGAATCTAGTCACCAGCGGAGCAGGAAGTGAAGAGAGAGAGGAGAGGGAAGTGGCCACTTTTTTAAAGGGAGAGAGACCATGCCCCAATGGGCTGGTATCTCAGTGGCTATAGGCTGGAGGAGCGGAAGGACCTCCCACAACATTGGACCATATGGACCATCATTTCAGGTCTTCTTTGATCAAACCATAGTACCTAGTAAGGAATGCACAGTTTTATATACTCTGTGGAAACAAACATAGAATATCTTTTCCAAAGTATCATATCCTTAGACAAAAAATTTGAAATCAACATACCTCTAAAATATATATGTTGGTTTAGCTTAGCATCCTGTCCAATGAAATAACTCTCTGCAGTTATCTCATGAAGAGTCAAAAATTTTAAAAAATGAAATAATATACATAATCCAGACTCTGTGTATTTTCCATCTTTATGTGCTTTTTATAAATCTATTTATGTTATTTTTATTTTTGTAATATTATTTGAGATAGGGTTTCTCTTCCTATCTTTGGCTGTCCTGGATCTCACTCCTTAGACCAGGCTGACCTTGAGCTCACAGAGATCCAAATACCTCTACCTCCCACATGCTGGGATTAAAGGTGTGTGGTACCATGTCTGACTACTGTATTATGATTTAAAGAACTTTAGTATTTTTCTTTTTTATCCTATGTCTATGTATATGTTTAGACATATTGTAAACCATTTAGTGGGTTTTATTTTTTTGTTTGAATCTGTCTTTACTCTATACAGATAACTTTTTCTGACCACATGAGTCCTTAATCTGCTAAAAGGCATAGCTAGGAAAAAAGTTGTGATTTAGCAGTTGGCTCAACCCCATTCCTTAGCTTTCTGAGAGCCTAGCTTCATGGCAGAGGTACTGGTGGGAGTCATGCTTATTGTCACAACTCTGTGGAGTTTCAGGGTCCATAGTAGCACCAAGAAGCCTGCTGCCAGCTGCTTACAAACACCATTTCAGTATTTTGTGGCAGGGCCTCTTAAAAGTGCTGCAAGGTTTTTATCACCAACAATGAGTCAGGAATCGACTTTTAAAGGAGTTGCAATTCTTCTTGTCTCTCAAACAGAGTCTACCTGAGACAATGTTGATACCAAGAAGACATGCTTGGTTCTGTTCTTTCTGTCTATAATCCTGTTTGTTTCTTTCTTTCTTTGTTTGTGTTAAGCCTTCACAGGCTTTATATAGAAGTCTTACAGAACATTTGGGAACCATTTGTAGGCAGAGACTCCACTTTTGTTTCTAAGCTGCTGAGATCTGAATAATTACACAGAAAGTATATTAACTGCAACAATCAGGTTGATGGCTCAGGAATATTTCTAGCTAGCTCTTATATCTTAAATTAACCCATTTCTATTAGTCTATGTATTACCAAACTCCATGGCATTACCTCATATACAGAAGGACATCACTCATCATGCAAGTTTCCCAGATACAACCTTTTAGCGAAACTGTGGGTGTATATGTGTTTAATCCCAGTACTCAGGAGGCAAAGACAAACATGCCTTTATGACTTTGAGGCAAGATTGGTCTACAAAATGAGTTCCAGGACCTCCGGGGTTATTACACAGAGAAACCCTGTCTAGAAAACAAACAAACAAACAAAAAAACCAAGACCAAAACAAAACAGGACCTGTTAACCTGTCTCTACTATTTTCAATTACAGACTTTCAAGAAACTAGAAAATAACTAGAACTGCTCAGAAATGGAGAACATGACACATTTGGAACGTCAAAGCTTTACTAAGAACTCAGGAGTGGAAACAATATGTGCTTAATCCTTACTCTGTTGCTGATCAAAAATAAAGGAAGATTTACCTTAGAATGCAGGGTCATTTGTTGTTTGTGTTTGATTGTTCAGAATGCAGTTTTAACTAGTCAAAATTGTATGAAAAATAGGATGTACTTCCACTTTTCCCTTAAAAGAATATCCAGATAATAGGTGGAGTAGAGGAGGATGTTTTCTGAATCTAAGTTTATTGCTTAATGACAACTATTCTGTCTTTCCCAATCAATGGCCTGAATGTCACTGAATAGTCACTGATGCTTCTATTCCAAATATAAACTTCAATTCCAAATTTGGTTAAAACCTCATCACTGGATTCCAGAGTGTATGCTCTTTTTGCTATACAAGCAATGTTTCTTTGTGATATGCTAAAAAAAATGTTGTATTCCTGGTATCCAGACTTATCAGTGTTTTTACCTATTGGTGATTAGATTATTTTTGATGTTGCATTTTCTGCATATTTCTAAATAGATTATATATATTTCAACAATTGTGATATGACTCTGAGAAAAGCAAGAAATCTAGCTATTTTCTCATTGAATTTGATTTTTCCCAAATGGAGAAGGAGTAGTTTGGTTTGATGATTGGTGTTAAGGTGTGCTTCTAGAAAAATAGATGTAATTACAAGCAATTCTACTTTTGATGGACTTATCCTGGCTATATTTTTGTATTGTAATTTCTAAGATTCCCTCATGCAGTCTTTCTCTGAAAGAATATCAATTCTGGTTAACATTTTTTACTTCGATGTGAATTTCATCCTCAATCTTATATTAAAATGGATGCCTCACAATATGCTGAGAAAAAATGGAGACTATAAAAACAAATAAGGCTAGGAATTGGCTTTTTAACAGTTGCAGTCTAATAAAAGTTTTGGTACAAACACTGAACACAATTTTTCCTGTCTTCTATTTCCTGTCATTAATATAATGTGCCTTCTCATTAAAGTAAAGGTAACCTCTTTCAAAAATATTTATCATAATGTACCAATACTGTGTATGAGAAAGAGGACCCCAGTTTGAATCCACAAGACCCATGTAAATGTTGGTCATAACACACATACCTGTAAATCTAGTATTGGACACTTCAGTACATGGGTATCCCAGGAGTTTGGTGGCCAGTAAGCATATCTAAACAAGGCATCATGATTGGTGGGAAACTCAAAAGATTGTGAAAGAAAATTGGAAGACTCCAAAAGTCCTTTTTTTAAATCTTTACCTGCATAGGTACAGAGTCACACACACACACACACACACACACACACACACACATACACACACACACTTATACAATTTTAGTCAAACTTTCCTGTGACTGTCAGCTCCCAAATAATTACACAGAGACTTCTTATTGAGTATTAAAGCTTGGCCTCAGCTTAGGCTTGTTTCGAACTATCTTGTAAGACTTAAATCAACCCATTCCAGATTAATCTATGTTCTGCCATGTGACTCATTACCACTCTTCAGTACTATAAGTCTGACTTCTTGTGCTGGCAAATCAACACCTCTTGGATTCTTTCTCCAAGTTCTTCTCTCTCCCTGAAAGTATCTATCTTCTCCAGCCCAGCTATTGGTCATTCAGCTCTTTATTAAACCAACCAGTAGGTGCCTTAGACAGGTAAGGAAGGACAGATACAGCTTTACACAGTGTGATAAAATATCCTGCAACACAATCACACATACAGATTTTCTTTTTCTGGAAATAATAATTATCCAAGTGAATATTTTTAAGGGGAGAATTTTAGAAGTTTATTCACATTGTTTATGGATGTTTATGTAGATGTTAACATATGAAATTCCTCATTTCTATAAATTTGCTTTATCTAAATATGTAATATGCTATTGCATATGGCAATATAAATAATTGATTCATAAAATTTGGCCCATTTAATGGAAGAGGTAGTGCCATTGTTTTAATAATATTCTCTTACATTTAATTAATCTGTTTTATATATGTTCACAAGGTGGTGTTTTAGAAGGAGTGCAGTCCTCATGCAACCTGAATAATATCAGAGTTCTCACACTATTAGTATTCAGGTTTTGGGTAAGGGAACAAAGTTGCCAGAAAACCTGAAAATGTGTTCAGAATACATTCTGTGTTAAACGTCCTTTTGGTACTTTAAACTAGATACAATTTTTGCTTTTATTAAGCTAGAGAAATTGGAAAGGAAAGTTGACCAGTCTTCCTTTGGAGGGGAGGGGCTGTATTAATATCTTCACTGAAAAATCAAAATGTTAGGTGTATGCAAATTTGCCCTTTTACAATATGAACCAAAGTGTCCATCTCCTCACAAAGAGAGAAGAAAGGCAGTCCCCAGGTCATGTTTCCAGAACACTTTATTCTACAATGACAATTCAGTGACCTTTGTGAAATAAAGATATATTAAGTTCAACCTGATTTGTTTAGTCTCCAGTGATGTTATCATGTCATGCATACAAATCAATGAGATACAAAGAAGGAAAGAAACACCTTGGAGAGTAATACAATACAACCATTTAAAACATACTACTGTGATTTCCCTTTCTGTATATCTGGTGCTAATATATATCTGAATAGTTTGTTTGTTTTTTTAGGCTTTTCTCAGGTATTTGTTGTGTTATGAGAGGTGGGCTACTTTCCCAGCACCCGGCCGCCTGCATGGCTAGCTTTACCCGAAATAATTACATGGAAACTGTATTCTTTTAAACACTGCCTGGCCCATTAGTTCCAGCCTCTTAACCCATTTCTAATAATCTATGTAGCACCACGAGGTGCTCTTACCAGGAAAGATCTTAACCTGTGTCTATCTGGAGTGGGAAAACCATGGTGACTCCCTGACTCAGCTTCTTTCTCCCAGCATTCTGTTCTGTTTACTCCACCCACCTAAGGGTTGGCCTATCAAATGGGCCTAGGCAGTTTCTTTATTAATTAACCAACAAAAGCAACAGATTAGAAAGAAATCACTCCCACATCAGGTATTAATGACTGAATTACAATCTTTGGAGGAAAATCTTATTAACTAAGAAATTAAAATGCTTTACTAGCCTCTTTTCAAAGCAAATAATTTAGGGGGGCATTGGAAAATATTAAGGCAATAACTTCTTTGCATGTACAAATCATTTTGTTTTTGCTTCTTTATGAGGGATTTAGAAATGCATGTTATGACAAATTAAAACATTCTTGAGCATGTTTGGATGTGGCTTTACTATAATCACAGACAAGTTAGAGGATACAGATATTAAAATTATCCTAATAAGATATTTAGAAATAAGAATTTCTGTACAGCAAATACTTTAAATATAGACATTTAAATATTGTCCACTAATAAACCTTCAGGGTAGTTTATGTTCCAGGAAATTATCTAGGATAATTTTGGTTGAGAAACCCTTACAGCAGAGAGGGAACACCCAGTAAGCAGATGACATCAGGCTTTTCCCTCCATATGTTTAAGAGCAACAGTGCACATGTTAGTAAGCTTTCTGCTGCTCTGACAAATACCTGAAACAATCACTCTATGACTAAAATAAGCATATTTTGCTAACAGGTTTGGAACTTTAATTATATACTACGTTGCACTTGTTGTTTTGGGGCTTGTGAGGAGGCAGCACATGACAGAGAATCTGAAGTGGTGCAAAAAGCTCACCTGAGAGGCAGAAGGGACCAGGGTTCCAGTGTCCCCTTATAGAGATGCCTTGAGTCATACATTTCGTTCCACCTGGGCCCACCTCCCAACTTCAGTGCCTTTTGGAAACCATGTTTTCCAAAAATTAAGCCTTTAGGACACCATCAAGATCTGAACTGTATCAGGGTCCATTTTAAGACACAGATGTCTGGCTACAAATACATGTACCACTGTTTCAAGTAAAGATTTTTATTATTAATATTTTATTATACCATTTGAATCATTTAGACATAGTTGAAATTGTATAATATATTAATATATTTATAATGCAAATAACAGTTTCTTTAACTAAAATTTTAAAACAAAAACATCTCAAATTTAAAATTTCCTTAAAGGACTAATGATGAAAATATACTTTGCATTCTGACTAATACATAAAAGTGTTTTTAATCCTAGTTACTACAAGCTGGAAGATGGTCAATTTATGAAAAATAAGACAGAGAATGATAAAATTGGGAGAACAAAAAAGTTGGTAAGTTAACAAATTGTGTCAAAGAATGTAAATCAATTTGACTGTGTATTTCTCTTTTCAGAAGAAGTTAAAATATTCACTTAAATAAAATAAAAACAATCTCAACTACCTCCTCCATGCATTTTCATACATTCTCATGCCAGGTACTATGACAGGAATTTTCAGAAATAAGTTTCTCGATTTAACCTGAACACAATCCACATGAATGAGTGGATATGTGACTCCTAAAATTAACACCCACCCTGTTTCTACTGCAAAGCGTGGCAATGCTGATGGGATAGTACTTTCTTCCCCATCTAAATCAGTCAGGTTGCAGACATTGGAAAAGACTATATCATTTTCAAGTTAATCTCAAAGCAATATAGTGAAGATGCATATTTACTTCTACTGCAAAGAATGAAAAGTATAGAAAGATTACAAAATTTGCCGCAGTCTCTGAATGTATTAGTATGAGTGAAATGTCAGTTGTCATACTCAAGTCTTGCTAGTGTTGACATCTGTACTTTTCCCTTGAATGCATCCTGATGCATAGCTTCCTGAAATGGCAACAGAGAGGCAAGCGCTCCGCATGATGGAACACAATTTCTCCTTAAAAACCAACTATCAGTGAACCCACTTGGAAGCCCACTCAAGGAACATGATCTCTTTTTGTTTGTTTGTTTGTCTTTCTTGACTTTTGAACCTCAAAAATATTTTTTTTCAGATATTTTTATTGCTATTTCTATTTGTTTGAAAATTCTAAGTTGTAGTAAGTTGACGGCTTCATTCAGAATACATTTAAGACTGAAAGCAGAAGATCTTTCACTGGAGCAAAATCAATTTCCTCTTAGTTAAACTTTTTCTTTATCCTATCCAGGTCTTCAAATGAGTGATAAAGATCACCCATGATAGCAAGGACAATGTTCTTTACTCATTTTAATGTTATTTTATCTACAAATAGCTTGAAAGAAACACTCAAAATAGCTATGGAACATGATTATTAAAAACCCAGAGACAGATATTAGGGTTCAACCTGAAGGTCAGAAAAGCAAAACAGACTTTCACTGGCTCTTACCTCAGTCTGAAATGGAGATCCTGTCTCCAAGAATCTCAGAATGAGACTGTGTCTGAGAGTCTCCCATCTTTTATTCCTCTCTAGGTCTGGAATTAAAGGCACACACCACTGTCACCAGGTTTCTATGGGAAACTGGTGTCACTACTGGGATTAAAAGTGGTGTCACCACTGCCTTGTCTGTAAGGCTGACCAGTGGGAATCTTTTATTTTGTTCTTCAGGCATTCTTTATTTATTAAAATACAGATGAAATATCTGTATACAATTATGTACCATGTACATACACACCTTGTACCAGGCAAGCTGAAACAGTAAATTAGCCACCACATCATTCATCAATATATACTTCTTTATTTAGTACTTCCTGTAATATTGAGCTAGGGTTGGAGAGACAGCTACAATACACACATAGGAAACCAAATCTAGAGCTTCCAGAGAACTCAAAACCTAATAGATGTGGTAAAATGTGGTTCTTAAATCCATCACTGTCAAAGTTCTAAGGCTTGGCTAAAACACTGATTTCTGTGTGCCAGCATATAGCTTTAGAACTGAAAAGTTAAGAAGTGCTTTATAAGTCTGTTCTTCTTCATTCTTATAAAGTGCCCAAACCAGGCTACTTTATAAAGAAAGATTTATTTTGCCTCATGGTTTCAAAAAGGCAAGCATCTATAGGCTCCCTAGCTTTTTTTTCCTTTCCTTTCTTTCTTTCTCTTTTGATATTTTTTATTTTATTTTATTTTTTAAAACAATCTTTTTATTTTATATACCAATCCCAGTTACCTCTCCCTTCCCTCGTCCCACTCCCCCACCTCCATCCCTCTACCCCACTTCCTATGCTTTCCTCAGAGAGGGTGAGGCCTCCCATGGGGAGTCAACAAAGTATGTCACATCACATGAGGCAGGACCAAGGCCTTTCTCCCTATATCTAGGTTGAGCAAGGTATCCTCCATAGGGAATAGGCTCCAGGAGCAAATTCATGCACCAGGAATAAATACTGTTTCACTTCCAGTGGCCCCACAAACTTCCCAAGATACATACTGTCAGCCATATTCAGAAGGCCTAGTTCTGATGGAGGTGGGTCTTGTATCTTATCTGTTGCTTTCATTGGTTAAAAAAAGAGACTGTCTTGGCCCTTTGATAGGACAGAAAATTAGGTAGGTGGAGAAAACAGAACAAAATACTGGGAGAAAGAAGCCAAGTCAGGCAGTCACCATGATTCTCCCACTCCAGACAGGCGCAGGTTAAGGTCTTTCCTGTTGGCGCACGTCTTTAATCCCAGCACTCGGGAGGCAGAGGCAGGCAGATCTCTGGAAGTTCGAGGTCAGCCTGGTCTACAAGAGCTAGTTCTGGGATGGGCACCAAAGCTATAGAGAAACCCTGTCTTGAAAAACCAAAAAAAAAAAAAAAAGATCTTTCTTCTAAGCCTATGTTGCTACACAGAATATTAGAAATGGGTTAGATCAATATGTAAGAGCTAGCCAATAAGAGGTTAAAAGTAATGGGCCAAGCAGTGCTTAAAAGAATACAGTTTCCATGTAATTATTTCTGGCCATAAGCTAGCCAGGCAGCTGTGAGCCGTGGCGACAGGGAAGCGGCCAACTGTAGCTCCTACAACAGAGTGGCGCTCAACGTGATTAACTAATGCCTCATAATACCTGAGAGGGCTTAAAAAGAAGAGAGAGAGAATTTAAGACAGCTGTTTTGCTGTTTGTGGGTTGTGTGGCCCAAAGAAATTGTCTTGACTCCGCAGCAGGACAAAACTGGCTGTTTTAAAATGCTGGCTTTCTGGGCTGTGCCACCATTGCAATCTCTGTCTGGCTCCTGCGAGAGACAGAGTCTTTGAATGGAGCATTTGAATTAAAGTGCTACGATTTGTTTGATGGCAACTAGACTCGCTGTGTGCTGAAAAGGAAGTCATTGGGTGCTGTGGCTCAGAGGCACAAGCAGCTCCACCATGCTATTGGTGCAATGTGTAAGGATCAGAGGCACGACAGCTCCGCCATGTTGGACCAGGCGGGGCAAGCAAGCAGTACCTGTTTTTGACCTAGGAATGTCACAGTTTAGATTCTTAAGCGCTTAACGATTTAAAAGCTCAAATCAAAGTGCTCCTGGATAGTAAAAAAAAATTACAGATTCACAATAGAACAGATTTCAGACATAGAAGACCTATAAATGGATCACAGTATTGGATGAATGTACATAGGCATGAGAGAGAAGAAAAACAATATAGAGAATAAAGTTAATGGTTTTAAAAAAAAGTGTAAAGTCTTTAAAGAGACAGAATAAAGTGATAGAGTAAAAATAAGCCACGTAAAAATGGAAAATTCACAGAGAGTCTGGATTCTTTGTATTATTGTGTTTTCTTTAAAGTTTTTGACTGTGAAGGAGCTAAGAACAGAGAGACATTTCACTATATGAGCTGCCAAGGTAAACCAGAATGGATATCATAAGGGTATGACTTCAGAATTTGGGTCTAAGGATATGATGCTTTAGAGAGAGTCTTCTTTTGTTTTCACAGAGGATAAGACCCTGTTGATTACTTCTATCCCAATATGGTATGATGGACCACGCCCTCCTGAAAGAACCCGCAGAGAGAGGACTGCTGAACTTACCTAAAGGTGAGATGGTCTTTTGGGGTTCCTGATTCATGAAAGAGTCTACAAGACATTCTGCAGGACACAGCAGATAGTGACTGAACTGTCTTTGAAATTTCCTGCTTCATGGAAAAGTCTACTGGATACTATGGGCCTGAAGGCTGAAGATGGATGCCCCAGCGATACAAAAGAACTTTGGGTGACTGTCCAGGCAGCGAGATGTATCTGTCATTTCTAGAGTTTGAAGTTTCTTATTTCTTGTTTGCATAGGTAATATTATATCCTTCTGGAGTCTTTGATGGAGTTGAAGAATATATAGATAGTTATAGTTTTTCTTAGTTATGATACAAGATAAAATAGATATAAATATTGTAACTGTAATTCTTATTTGATAACTGTTTTGCTATATGTAATTTTACTATGTTAAAATGAAAGCCTTTCTTTTTTGTTTAAACAGAAAAAGGGGAAATGATGGAGGTGGGTCTTTTATCTTATCTGCTGCTTTCATTGGTTAAATAAAGATACTGCCTTGGCACTTTGATAGGACAGAAAATTAGGTAAGTGGAGAAAACAGAACAGAATGCTGGGAGAAAGAAGCTGAGTCAGGCAGTCGCCATGATTCTCCCACTCCAGACAGATTCAGGTTAAGATCGTTCCTGGTAAACCAGCTTGTGGTGCTACACAGAATATTAGAAATGGGTTAGATCAATATGTAAGAGCTAGCCAGTAAGAGGTTAAAAGTAATGGGCCAAGCAGTGCTTAAAAGAATATACTTTCCATGTAATTATTTTGGGTAAAGCTAGCCGTGCAGGAGCCAGGTGGCAGGATGCAGCCTGCCACTTATATTACAACATAGTTTGATCCTATGCAGGTTCCCTAGCTCTCAGTCTGGAATAAGTGAGCTCTACTATCTCTTGTCAACTTTTTCTGTGAGTTTCCTCATCATGAACTTGACCCCTTTGCTCATATTAGGTAATTGTTTTTTGTTGCCAGAATGCTAATATATCAAGACAAGTCATGAGACAGAGAGTGCTTATATCTTCTCCACTTCATACAAAGCTCTAAGAAGTTTATCATGTGAAGTCAACCTAATGACTTCAACTAATCTGACACTTAGCATTTACATTGGATTAATCATCTGCCTTCTTTCAATACTGTTATAACATAGTCTTGGCAACTAAACTCCAACATGAGTTTGGGGGAACGGAAGGGACATAGACACCTTGGTCCCTGACACAAATACTGATTTATCTACTCTGTTACATAAAGAAGTACCAACTATAACACAAGACAGCCTACGTTTTTTGATGACACAGTTGATGACAATCAACTCTGCATAAACTGACTTCAAGAAGATTCCTCAAATTAAATGAAGTGTATGAAAATGTTGGAAAAGGCACCTAACATCTAATTCTGTGATGATCCTTCTATAATTAAACTTATCTAAGGCCCAGTTGACCCATAAGTTATGTATGGTATGAACCAAAGCCTCTGCTCCAAATAGAAGTTAAGGGTCATTACTTTTTTCTAAAACTTGCTTAGTTTCATCTTTTTATTTAAATGTAAAATTTATTTGTCCTCAAAGTTTATCACTATTCATGTGGTATGAAAAATGGTTCTATTATTATAATGCCATTAATATTTAAAATGTCAGTAGTTTTCAAATGTTCATCATAAATTTGTTGAAGAAAGACAACACTTAGGTATGAAGCATTGCATGTGTCATAAAATAGTGAGTGGTGAACTGATACATAGTGATGCCCAAAAGATGATAAATAAGAGAGCAATTATCTGAGCTACAAGTAATATATATGCCTATTTATATGTCCACAACTGTGCGTAGATATGGCCTGAATAATGCTGAATCAACACATGCTTTACCTAAGAGAAGAACTGCACCAAACACTTGTTTCTTTTGAACTAATGTCAGACAACAGTCTCTGCCCAAGATCAGGGATTATGTTAGCCCCAGTATCTTCCATATTCCTGTGGGGGAGTATTGAATGTAGCATTTTATTGAAGAAAAGATTGCAATAAGAGGGTCTGTCATACAGTATCTGCTGGTTTTAGGAAGAAGGAGACTTCTCCACAATAATTCCGAGTGCAGATCAGCTATGTGCATCTAAAAGAAGTGGGAGAAATTTTTGTTATGGCTGTTCCTCCTCAAAGCTCTGAGAAAAAGACTCAGCCTCCTGAATGACACCTTTCTTCATCCAGCAAGTTATTTATTATTCTTCACATCCCGTCTAGCTACAAGATATTGCTTCTTGAATTTGGAGATAAAATAGTGAGCCATAGAACTATAGGAGTTGCTGAACACCACTCTTTCAATTTTAAAGGACATTGTATTGATTGCTCCCTTGGACGCACATAAAAATTATACAAACTGTATTATAAACTAGTTTTTAAAAAACAGATAGTATAAGGAAATTTAAAAAGCAAAGACAGACTTTGTCTCCTTTTGGAAATGTTGTAACGAGAAGGAAAAAGATAAAGCCATGCAAACTGTAAAATACTGTTCCAAACTTTTAATCATAGGTATGATTATTACCATTGCTCAGAACTTTAGGAAGCCTTTCAAGTTGACGATCCCTTTCTTACTTATTCTGCTGACAGATTCAAACTAATGTTTTATTAAATAAATAGGAACTTAAAGTTGTTGCATTAATTTATGGGTCTTAGAAACCTGAAAAATTTTAAAGTAGACATCATAATAGAAGAATGAGATACTAAATTAGAAAATATTACAGGTTTGTGTTGTGTGTGTGTAAGAGAGAGAGAGGAGAGACAGAGACACATATAGAGACATACAATTATTTTAGATAATCTCTTTCAGGAGAGGAATATTGAGAAACATAGAAGTATTTCTCTGAATCCATAGCATTCTATCAATGAATTTTTGTCACTGAGATACTAACTTCTTCACTACCAAAAACACAGATCCAAGCTTGTCTAGTTTTACCAAGCTTGCTCTAGGCAGAATATGTTTTATAACATTTCCCCATAATAGTGTAAGCTGTGTTCTTTCTGTCCCCTGATCCTACATCTACCCTTAAGAATGCAGGATATTAGCCAGGCAGTGGTGACACACACCCTTAATCTCAGCATATGGGACGCAGAGGCAAGAGGATCTTTGTGAGGTAAAGGCCTGACTGGTCTACAAGAGCTAGTTCCAGAACAGGTTCCAAAGCTATAGACAAAACCTGTCTCAAAAATTAAAAAAAAAAGGATGTTAAGATTTACAGAAACTTCACGAACTTAGAATTTATTTTACCATCAGCTTCGATTTCAGGTATACCTACCTAAATTGTCTAATTTCTAATTGAGTCTGTGTTCTGTAGTATGTATGAATAGTCGCATTCAGTAGTATTAGCATGCTAGTTTAGATTTACAAAAGCATCTGTAAAAGCTACAGCTGTGCACAATCTTTTCGTAACTAATGGAAAAAAGAAATCTGCTATTACATTTAAAAGTTTTATTCTTTAAAATATTTAAAATCCTTTATTCTTGTTATAACCTTGAATAGAGAAAGGGAGTTTTTTTAAAATGCATGTTTATTGAGAGCATTATTATTTGAAACAGTGAAAGCATTGAAAATTTATTATATTATTTTAAAAAACAGTTTAATTGGGAATAAGTGTTAGTTTGAACAGCATTTTTGTATACATCAAAATGTGGATTGGAATTCATCTATAATTTAGTGAATTGTGCAATTTTCTTTTTTCTTTCTTTTTTTTTTTGGTTTTTCGAGACAGGGTTTCTCTGTGGCTTTGGAGCCTGTCCTGGAACTCGCTCTGTAGACCAGGCTGGTCTCGAACTCACAGAGATCCGCCTGCCTCTGCCTCCCGAGTGCTGGGATTAAAGGAGTGAGCCACCATCGCCCGGCTTGCAATTTTCTTTAGTTATATTGATGTCACCATTTTGCCTTTTCCATATTCAGTAGATCATCTGAGAGTTTTTGTTCTGTAATGACTTCCTAGTGCTGTTTCTTCTTCATCCTTCTCCTCCACAGTGCTTCTCCCGTGTATCCTGATGTCCCATAACTACTTTGTTTCAGTGACATGTTCTCTAGTTCAGGACTCTGCATTTCCATCAAATCTATGAACAACTCTTTTGAATTTCACTCTGATACTCTTCATATCTTTGTTGCATTTCTATCTCTGCAAGTCAGTGTCATTTTAGGATTTCTTATTTTTATAAAATGTCATGAGAACTCATCATTGGGAGACAAGGAATCAGTTTAGTTTCATGTTTTAATGATTAATAAACCAATGTGCACTGAGCAATAGCTGATACACTTTAAAACAGGTAATATGTGTTGTTACGGGCTATGGTATACATCTTCTACTTACAAGGTACAGAGACTTAATGGATAGCTATTATTTTGTACTTTATATAATCAAGAACAGTTGCTATGTGATGGCAACTGAAATATTGGCTGAAATATTGAAAAACTAGTATGATTTCATTATGCTATAATTGTAACCCATATACATCAAAACATAGAAAGAAAATGTTATGTCTATTTTATATACAAAAAATACACTTCATAGTTTCTAAAACATGACAAAACTTGTAAAGTTTGTGGTACTTGTCTTCAATCTAAACACTTAGGAGACTAAGGAAGAAGGATCACAAGGTTGAAGAATGATGATTAAAGAAACAGGATAATTTATAAGACTTAGTGATACACAAACCTAAGCTAAAGGCCAAGCTTTCATAATTAATAAAATGTTTCTTTGTCATTATTTAGAGGCTGGAAGTTTAAAGAAAGTTTAACAAGAAAGTCCAACTACAAAAGAGATTCAAGATTGATTTTTCAGAGCAAAGTTGATACACACTGGCTCTTTCATCCTAAAGTTGTGATCAGTTATAGATTTGAAGGTAGACAACAATAGCTGTCTAGTTGGTGTTATGAAAGCTTTAAGATTGAACTTAACTTTCATAAACCCAAAGAAAAACATATAGTTATCCTTTTGGCTATGGGAAGTAGACAAAGTTGCCAGGGGGAGGATTGGGACCTTGGGGGTAGGATGGGATGGGGGTAAGGGGAAATGGGGAGAGAAAAGGGAGAAGG
>NC_022029.1:39440349-39446177 GCF_000317375.1 Microtus ochrogaster
GGGGGGATCATTATGGTTGACTTATAAATAAGACTGAACACTCAAGTTCACACTGTTAATTAGTATTTTATCATTAATATTTTTCAGTGCCATTCTTCCTTCTATTTTTCCAGTGCAATCTTACATAGACCTTAACAATAGTGAAGAACTCAAGAACAACCTCAATATAGTTATCATCCATTCCTTAGTAATGTCAAGACCAAAAGTTGAGTATTTATATGTGGAAAATATCCTGTTTGTTTGTCTCCTAGAATATCAGGATTCCAATGCCCTATGTGGATTTAATTATTTACATGTAGATTGTAACTCTGTGGTGACTGAATCCTCATTGGATGTTATATATGTCATCAACCTGTGGGCAAGCTATGTAAGGCAGTGTTCTTTTAAATTATTAAGATATGAAATGAATAATGAAAAGAATTTTAGTGGAGACTTATCTGAAAAAAACAGCTGTTCAAGTTAGGAAAAGAAACAGAGAGAGCATGAATAATGAGTTATTCTATCCCTGTGGGAAGGTAGAACAACCATCCAAAAAAATAGCATGTGATAGATCCATAGGAGGTAACACAGAAAGCAGAAACAGTTGGAGTCAAAGCACCTTGAATTTTATCTCAGCATAGTGGAAGGTATTGTTGTTGTTCCTCAAAATCTATCAGGGTTATATGGAATCATGGTGTTTTGTTGCCTGCATCCTCTATCAGTAACCTGCCCTGCACACAGCTGCATTTGTTGACAGCCATGTCTTTTTCATTACAAAGGAAAATTTCAGCAGTTCTTAAGCAACAAAAAATGTACGAATTCAGTTCTATGGAGACTGGAGGAAAGAACAACTTATCAATGCAGCATGTCCTATGTATGTTTAGGGGAAACATCCTTAGCTGCAATTTTCCACTCTCCCAAATTTCCTATGTTCCTTGGCATTATTATGACCCCTGTGTTGTAACTGCTTTCCCTGACTTAATGCATTTCCTTCTATAGAGAAGAAAGAGCATCATAAGACTTAGAAAGTTAACAAAAATTACAAGGCACAGATTATTCCTGAAAGTTACAAAATTCACAGGGTCATTTGTTGGGAGCTATAAAGCCCATTACCCATTGCTGGAGAAGGAGACATGCCATGTACTGGCAAAGTTCATCAGTTGCTTTCCTCTGTGTTTCATAAAATGTCTGGAAGGACCATCTCACCTACTTTTAGCAAGTTTAGCAATTCCGTGGGTCCTACTTGTCCAGTTTATACAGCATAACATCAAGCAGTCTAGGCAAGAGAAGTTTCTTGCCCAAATGGCTAGCAAGCTCCATATGGAGTCCCTTCTATGCCCATCATCCTCTTGAAGTAGATTGGTGGTGCCAGGAGCAGATGAGTGTCATTATTACGAGAAGTTGTAAGTTCTTAAAACATTTTAAATGTCATATTCCATAGGTCTTTGGAAGGTTTGAATGTTACTTATCTAAATAAAATACATCTTTATAAATCTAGAAAACCTAACTAACATGACTACAAGCTTGATGATTATAGATAATTATCTATTAACCTGAATTTCTTAATTATATATTACATTTTTAAGTGAACTTCACAAACAATATCTTAATCAAGAAAAGAAATATACATATAACAAAATTGATCTTAATTTGTATCAATAAACCAAGATCCATACCAATGCAAAGTATTCATCTCTATAGCATAACTTTATATGTAAAGAAACATTTATAAATAAAATTTGGGAATTTGGGCATATTTTCTTCCAAACTACTTCCTACTCTTGTTGCACAAAGTAATTTTGGGGTTTATGGAGAATTTTCAGGAGGTCTTGGTCCATCAAACCACAGTAGTCTGGAAAGCATCCATCCTCTGTGGAAACAAAAGCAGAGCCTCTTTTCTAAAGCAACATCCTTAGACCCAAATTTTTAAGTCATTAACTTGAAAGTTATATATGCTGGTTTAGCTATACATTATCCAGACTCTCTGTCTATTTTCCATCTATACATGGCTTAATTTTCTTTACTCTCATACTATTTCTACAAGTTTAATACTTATTTTATTATCTCTATTCCTTTAATCTATGACAGTCTGTATTATTTTATATTATAACTGTCTCTACTCTTTTTGCTCTCTCAAGCCTATGTACATTTATCCAACACTGTGACCCATTTAGAGGTCTTTTTTATCTGAATCTGTCTTTTTGGTAAATCTGTAATTATTTTTTGAGCATGAGTGCTTTTTGTAAATGCTAAGCAGGCATGGCTAGGACCAACTCTACATGGTCTGGCTCCAACCAGTCCAACATGGTGGAGGCTTGTTCACTACCTCTGAGAGCCATTTGTAACACACTGCTCACAGACCCCATTTAAGTGCTTGACCTTCTGAAGGAGCCTGGAAGCTGCCATTTCTTAAAGATGCAGTGCATTTTTTGTTTCGTTTTGCTGATAATGTTGAATCAGCAAAATTTCTCTTAAAAGAGCCAGGACGCTCCTGCTCATTACCAAAAATCAAGCCCATCTGAAAAAAGGAAAATGCTAGCTACCAAGAAGCAGTGCTTAACTCTATTTTTTTATGCCTCGAATTCTTTTTCAAGTTCTCTCAGATTTTGTGTGGATGCAATCAGTACTCTTTGGAGTGCCATTTGTGTAGACAGAGATTGTTTATTTGTTCTGGCTGCCCAGACCTGTAATAATGATGCAGATACTATATTAATTGCAATACTGTTTGGCCAATAGCTTAAGCATAGTTCTAGCTAGCTCTTACACCTTAAATTAATCCATTTATAGTGTTTTATATTTTACCATGAGGCTCATGGTTTATTGACAAGGTTGCGGTGTCTGTGTCTATGACAGCCACATGGTGTCTCTGCTTGACTCTGCCTACTCTCTTTATGTCTTTTCCAACCTGGCTATATTCTGTTAAGCAATTGGTCAAAAGAAATTTCTTTATTAACCAGTGGCAATAAAACATATTCATAGCATACAGAGGGGAATCCCACATCACTTCACCACCCAAAACTTAGATGGAGTCATTTATTTTATCTTTTGCTGGTATCCCATCTGTAATGAATAAGCATTGTTCACATCTCCAATAAAGGCATACAATAACTGTTAGAATGGTCACAAGTCCGGATCATAGAAAAAAACTAAGTGCTTATATAATCAAGTGGTAACAAGAAAAGTTACATATTAATGTAGGGCAAAAAAAAATAGTACAGTCATTTTTTTTTCAGACAGTGTGACAGACATTTATAGAATTCAATTTATTTTGATAGGACAACCCTGAAAACATGCTTCTGGTAATTTAGCCATGAGTTGAAAGTTTATGTCCACTCTAATATGGAAACTTAGATATTTATAGCTATTTGTTTCATAATTCTCAAAACTTGGAAACAAACAAACTGCCTGATATGACATGGATTCACTAAATAAATACTAAAATTTAATTACAAATTCAAAAGTATCTCATGAGGTAAGTACCCTCATAAATGCTTATAAAAGGAGTCAAACTATCAGTCCTGAAGTCATAAAAGCCGACTACCAGGTTATATTTAGGAATATATATGTGTATATCCATATATATTGCATATATGCAATAATAATTGATACAAAAGAAAAATAAAGCTATGAATTTGGAGGAGAGTTGCGAGGGTATATTGGAAGATTCGGAAGGAGAAAAGGGAAGAGAGAAATATAATCAAAGTATAATTTAAAAAAAATTAAAATATAAGCCCTGAATATTTTACTGAACTTCTTGTTGTTTTATGAAGACATAAGAAATCTCATCTTTGTGGAAATACAGAGACCCACAGTCTTATAGTATACAGACTGAAAGACAATCAACCCTAAATAAGATATCTCCATCAGATCCCTCCCCAAAGTGCTCAGAGAACCCCATAGAAGAGAAGGTAGAAAGAGTGTATGAAGCAGAAGGAATGGAGAACATCAAGGAAACAAGGTTCTCTAAATCACCAAGATGGACGCACAGACACACATGTCTAATGAAGTCTGAGGCCATATGCTTAGAGATTGCACTGCTCTGCATATGATGGGATGCTAGAGCTGAAGGATAACTAGATACTCTAAAACTATCTCCAATTGACAACATTTGAATACAAATGAAAAATTTGCTTTCTTCAAGGTAAGTAGGCTGCATTCCTATCAGTAGATGACTAACAGAAAATGAACTCAGTGACTTCTTTCCAGGTTTCTTGTCTCACAATGTGGTGTCAGGGTTTCCATTTTGAAAACAAATTACACACACACAGAAACTGTACAGAAAAAGAGACACCCTAAACATCCTTTATGTGTGTTTGTGTATGTGTGTATAGATAGATTAAATAGATAGATATATAGATATATAGACATATAGATAGATAGAAGATAGATAGATAGATAGATAATTAGATAGATAGATAGATAGATGCATAGATAGATAGATAGATAGATAGATAGATAGATAGATAGATAGATAGATAGATAGATAGATGATAGATAGATAGCCTCTAGTTTACTGGGTTTTTTGAGATTCCTGATACTGTGAGCAAGGTTTTCTGTTTTTTGAGCCCTTTCTTTGGCTCCTTTTCCCCTTTTATTTATTTTCTTCAAATCCAAAGTGTTAGTTTTTATCTTATTGTATGTTTAATCTTAATAAATTAATTTTATTATCATCCTTTTAAAAAAGTAAAGAGGAAAAAAAGGGAAAAATGATGTCATCATTGAGACAAGAAACTGTCCATTACCAAACACCAAATTGCCCAATTATTTGATGTTGAACTTTTCCTCCACAGGTGGGCTTAATATTGCTAGTATTCATGTGCCACCCAGTATATAATATCTCATTATATCAGCTCAAATAAACAATGATAATGAAAAGGTGAATGGGTTAATTCATGCATTCAGTCAGTGAGAAAATGTTCACTGCTAAAAAGGAATGAGGAAAAGTTCTGAAAAGACACAGGAAATATATCTGAATGTGATAGAGAGAAGAAATTTGTTGAGCATGAGACTTTGTCCAAACACTTGTCTCCGGTGACAAGAAGACATCCCTCCTCAGCTTACTGTTTCTCAGTTCATGTCCTTATTCTTCACATTTCAGTGCCCCATATTCTTCTGGAAGGAATATAATCTGCATTACACTCACAACTTAATTTAAAAAAGAGTAGGTGCATGATGTAGTCCTACATCCTCAATTTGTTATCTTGACCTATCCTGCAGCCAAAAGTCTATGCAGCATAGAGTTTATGTTTCAGACAAGTTGAGAAAATACTTTTGCTGTAGTATGTACCAGAATTCTACACAGAGGGTTGTAGTGTGTTAGCTGTAGTGTGTATCAGAATTCTACACACAGGGTTGGCAGGCAAACCAACACACGCAACTTCTGCTTTGAGTTGGATGTTTCCTTAGTTCACCTCACATTTTTGATTTGTTGACACCTACGTTGCTGGGGTTCAGAAGCATTGTAATAATTACCTTGTAGTCAGAGGTTCCCTGTAACTGTCTTATTTCATATCCTCCACTGTAGATTTCAGATGAGCTTTTGATTATTAAGCTGAATACTTAATTTTAGAGGTAATTTCAGTTTCTTCCAGTTTCCTAGTCTCCTCACATTCCTAATCATTCTGACACTACTTTTTAATATTATATTTGAAACTATAATATAATTCCATCATTTCCCCGTTCCTTCCCTCCCTCCTCCTTGTTTGTGTAATCTTCCCTTCTCTCAAATTCATCATTTTTTTTTGGTTAATAACGTATTTTTTATTGAAGAAATCAGTGGTCTGAAATAAGAGTTGACACTATACAATGATAACAGTGCATAGGAGATCGAGGCAAATGAGTTCAAGGCC
>NC_022029.1:39448807-39458929 GCF_000317375.1 Microtus ochrogaster
TAGAATTGCCATTTTTACTATGTTGATCCTCCCAATCCAAGAGCAAGGGAGATCTTTCCACTTTCTGGTATCCTCTTCAATTTCTTTCTTCAATTCCTTCAAGTTCTTGTCAAATAGATCTTTCACTTCCTTGGTTAGAGTTACCCAAATTCATTACTTTTTATTCTTTAGTTGTTGTTAAATAAATACATATACACAATACACACATACATTCCAAAATACATAAAGAGAACTTGCTTATTTCAAACAATGTCACCAGAATGTACTGGATTTCAAGCATGACCACTTGTTATTGGATAAACAATTAGGGAGTTGTTCAATGGGAAAGGCTATTTTTCCCATACTCAGCATTCCTTATATGTGCTATAGTTCTGACTAGACTGAAGCCCAGTGAGCTTTCCTCTGTCCATGATATCATGTCTGCTACGGGTGTCACTGTTCAGGTCCTGTTTAGTCAGCCATCTTGATGAAAATGCACAGACATAGCTTCTCTGGAATTTCAAGGAGGCACAATAACACATCAGCTTTTATCTTCCTCAGACTCTTTTAGTTCTTTCTACATCCTCTTCCGCACTGACCTCTAGCATCAATTGCAGTAATTGTGTTATAAGTATACCAGTTAGGATTTGAAACCCTACAATCTCTTCTTCCCTGAATTTTAGCCAGTTATAGTTTTCTGCAGCAGTCTGTCTGTTGAAAAGGGACAAGAGACATTTATTTTATGAGTGAGAAGAAATGCACTTATTCTTGGGTAAAAGAGGTGTGGTGTGTGTATGTGTATGTGTGGGGTGTGTGTGTGTTTGTGTGTATGTGTGTTTTGAGAGGGGAGAGTGAGAGTCATATCAAACTGAGAACACTATTAGAGGAAAAGCTTGAAAAACTTTAGTGAAAAAAATAGATGCACATAAAAAAAACTAGATTTGCAATTTAAGTTGTTTTAGTTAAATCACATAAAATATGTATTGAAATTTTAAATAACACTAAATAAGTACTTTTTATGTTTACTTAAAAGTCACATAATCTAAACAGATCTACCATTCTAACCAAAAACTTTCTTCCTTTTTTTTTCTAAACTCAAACCTATTTTCTTCTTGTTTAGATAGATTTCTTAATTACATTTTATTTCTCCCTTAGTCTCAGCAATCTGTGTTTTCCTTTTTAGGATATAAAGAGTGAGATAAAAAGCAATAAGAATCATAGAGTAAGAATAAAATTCTAAAGGAAGTATGAGAACTTTGGACAGCGGAACATTTGAAAAAGATGAAACTGTTATTTGGAGGATTTGTGGGATTTAAGCAACCTCGAAACAAAAAGCGGAACTACAGAAGAGTTGCTGCTGTAATTTAAGTGTAGAAAAGAAAAATCACTCTCCAATTCAAAAGCAAGCCATTTCTTATGTGCTGTTTTGACAGGATTCTTGAGAGGAACAGATTGGACAGAAAGTCTATACACACAGACTCACACACATATGTGTATGTATGCATACGTGTGTATATGTATATATATATATATGTGTGTGTGTGTGTGTGTGTACATATATTTGTTGTGTGACACTGTCTCTAGTCACAAGAATAAACTTATAGAACATGCCAACGTGTAGCTACCATTGAAGTTCATCTTTGTCTTTTTCGGTGGGTTCCCCTGACCCACTTTGGAATACCCTTTAATACCCAGACTAGAAACCAGAAGCTTTATTAATTAATAAATGGGTTCTAGCTGGAGTAGGGATGGAAAAGGACTCAGTTTTCAAGGGGCAACTTATGCAAAGTTCAAGAAGTCCATATTTCTTACTACTGAGTAGTACTCTAATATGTATATATTCCATATTTTCTTCATCCATTCTTCCATTGAAGGGCATCTAGGTTGTTTCCAGGTTCTGGCTATTACAAACAATACTGCTATGAACATAGTTGAGCATATACTTTTGTTGTATGATAGGGCCTCTCTTGGGTATATTCCCAAGAGTAGTATTGCTGGGTCCAGGGGTGATCCAGCAAGTATATGGATAAAACAAAATGAACATGGAATTCCTTTTCTTTCTTGTTTATTTATTTATTTTTTAGGATGAAGTCACAAGGCTTGGTGGTGGATGTGGGAGAACTGGGAAGTAAGTGTGATCATGGTGCATTATGTGAAATTCCAAAACAATCAATAAGAATATTGTGTTGAACAATAAAAGAGCAAATACTGTGTGTTCTTTCCAAAAAAAAAAGAATATTGTGTTGGACAAAAAGAACTTAGTTGATAATTTTGTGAGTAAATACTATATTTACATCATTTTCACCCTTCCATTTCAAACCCCTAAGTTCTACCACACCTTCAGAAATTCATACCTTTTTTTTCTTTAATTATTTTATGTGTGTGTGTATGTTAGAGTTTCTACTGCTGTGAAGATACAAGTTTTTTAGCTTTCTTATTATTCTTTGTGTCATGCATTTAGATCCCATTCATCTTCCTGTCTCTTCATATCTGCTCTCTGCTCTCTGCCCCTCTTTTATCCACATATCTTTGCTTGCAAGTGTTCATTCCAAAGAGTCATTGGTTTGGTTTCTGTTACACTATTAATGCAGGGCCATATCTGGAACTCCTCTTGGTTATCCTGTAGTTGCCCTGTGTCTTGGAAATCCTGCAGCTTTGGGTCTAGAGGATCCAACCCTTCACGTATTTCATAGTTTATAGATGGAGTGGATATTGGGGTGGGCAAACTCATAACCCTGTTTCTGACCCAATATAGTTGCTGGGTTGGTCATTCTGCCAGCTCTCCATTGTGTCTTCAGAGATTTAGTCTATTATATTCAGAGTGAGACATGGCAGAGTACTACATCTTGACCCAAAGGCAACAGGAAGTGATATGTCCCTCTGGATGTGGCATGAGTATATATGAGACATCAAAACTGGCTCCACGAGGCCACAGCTACTCCAACAAAGCCACACCTCCTAATAGTGACACTTTTTTTTGCAGTCATTTTCTTTCAAAACACACACAGACACAGACACACACACACACACACACACACACCTTGCTGAATCCATTTAGTGTTCAGCATATATGAATTTCTTAGGGCTGGCCACTTGTGATTCAATAACCTATTAGAGGGTTCATCATGGAAGAAGACTGATTCCTTGAAAAAGAATTGATTTTTTCCATATCTTAGTTGCCATTATTTGCTCATAACCCTTTTTTGTTTATAAAAGGTTGATATAATTTAATTAAACACTTTTCCTTTTCTTCCTTCCCTATAAAACCTCCTATTTACCACTTCCTGCTCTCCTTCAAATTCTAAGCCTTTTTATTAATTACTATTGCTTCAGTAATGGCTAATGGAAACCTGGCGTGCACCCTAAAACTAGGAGGCAATTTGGCAGGTTGCATCTTGTTTCATTTAGGCAGTTCAGGTAGTATGAACTTGTTGATAACTCTCCTGGACATAGCCACTTTACAGTCTCTCTGGTCTCTGTCTCTTTCAAACAAGAGTCCACCAGCAGTTCTTACTGCCCAAGTATGTTTGGGGAAGAAGAAATTCAGTGTACTTGGTCAGTTTCAGGAACTTCTTGAAGTCTTTGAAACTGATTACTTCCTGAACTAAATGAGTTTTTCTTTAGAATTTATAGTTTTTACCTTTCCTTTAGGACATCCTGTATCTTAAGTTTCCCCCAATGAAGACACTTATCTGTCAGGAAAATTATACATAACAATATTTACAAAGGGAATTTATTATATATGAGCTGGATAGTCCAACAATAGATGCACACTGAATAGGTGAGAATCGTTAGCTTTTCAGTGTCATTAGGGCCCCATGATTCTCAGAGAGCAATCTTTAGTCCAGCCTTGATGATGGATGAAGCTAAATACCAATGCTTGAAAAGGATGGATGCAGCAAATTCAGCAGGCAACAGAGGAAAAGAATGCAAGTAGTGAAGGCTGGCAGTCAAAAGCAGTATTCTTTTACAGGATCTCTCTTTTTTTACATAAATTTTATTGATTCCTTGGGTTTTTACAACATGCACTTTAATCCCACTCATCCCCAGTCCCTCAATATCTGCACTTCACCTTTGCAGCACCCCCACAAAGGAGAAATAAAAAAAAATAGGAGAAAATAAAGAATAAAAATAAGAATATTCAAAAACAAACAAAAACAAAGAAAAAAAGCCAGTTTGCTCCTCCATCTTTCTTGCCATTTGTTTTCCTTTTCATTTGTCTTAGTGGCATTGGGAGCTGTTGTATATCATGCAGCATACCCCATTGTCCAAACATCTTTACCTGCAAAAGTTCATTATGTAAAATGTATAAAAGTGTCATTATTCAGGTTCAAGCTCTATGGTCTCTAGTATACCATCAATACTCATCAAAACTCCTATTGGATCTCCTGCTATTACACCATGTCATGGAGATCCTGTGGCTATGGTTCCATAGGACTATCCCCTTCACTCACTCCAGCAGGTTATAAATGGAGAAGATGTTGGGTTGTGCCAACTCATAGCCCTGGATGTGTGACTGTGTGGTAGCTGATTTGGTCAGTCAGGGCCACTGGGCCCATCCTCCTCAGGTGACTATGGGATATGTCTTAATATGAGGGGTACTGTCAAAGTGTGCCATCTACACTATGATCTTTACCTATATTTAATTCTTCCAGAAAATTCCCTAATAGACAAGCTCAATTAAAAAGAGATACCTATCTTAATTGTTTCTAAATCCAATCAAATTGATCCAAGATTAACATCATACCTGCTAAATATGATATAGTTTGAATTTCTATTTCTGTTCTTTACTCCCAGACATAGTATGACACAATATTTTTAGGTGACAGCAAGAATACTTTGAGAAATATTCCTTATGATATACAATTAAATATTCAATTACATGTTACTGATGAAATGCTATAATTTAACTTTTGTATATTCATTTTAAATTGCTTTCTTCAAAAGGTTTCAGATTGATAACAATGGAAACAGTGGGGGAAGACTGATTTGCTGGTTTGTTGGTTTTCTATTTGCAATAATTGTTTATTATTTCATCTTCTCGGATTGGCTCACATTTTAGGAGCTTAAGTATTAGAGATTATTTAGATTGCTAATGTAGTATTGATGCTAATTATGGTTTTTAATTTTGTAATCTTCCCGTGAAAATTCATTTCACTTCTGCCTTTCTTACAAAGATTATTAATGAGAAAATCACAAAGAATTATTCCCGCTAAAAATTTCATTAAAGATGTTAAAGGTGCTAAGAGCTGAATTTGCTGTGCTATGGCCTGTCTCTGCAATGGGTCTTCCCTGTCAGTCTCTACTGTGGGCAGCATTTCAGAACCCAGTCATTTTCTCAATGGCAGACAGCACTTTCCCATTCTTGGGGCACTTTTCAACACGTCGTAAATGCTTCACATCAGAAAGAGATTACAGAGTCTGGTTTTCCAGAGGGACATTGAAATAGCTTTTTCCTTTAGTAAAATCTTTTTGGGAGTTTTACCAGGTTGTAAGGAAAATTACAGACAGTTTCAATCACCCCCCCCCACACACACACACTCCACAGCATTACCTTCTCTTCTCAGTATAATTTCTTTCATTTTCCAAATGTTGGCATTTACTTATCTGTCACTCAGTAGCTCAGGCTTCCACAGTTTGGCTTAAATGTTTGCTTTCTGACGTACTTTCTACAGTTAAGAACAACTCTCGCTTGTAAAACAGAAAACAATGAAAGCACAGTGTAAAGTTTTATCAACTATGGCTGTGGTTTAATAAAATATGATCAAAAAATAATCTGTTCAACTCCATTTACTGGGATTCACTGACAGTGGACATTTAGTTATCCAATATTTGTAGCACATGTGTTTAGGTCCAGCACCTGCTGTGAGGTTGCATTTGATTTTGCTAAAGTTTGCATGGTCAGTCCTTTCTCCTGTAAAAATTCATGATGCCTGCATGGTGACTATCTCAAAAACAAAATCAAAAAATAATTTATAAAAAATGTAGAAGTCCTGAGTTCAGTTCCCAGCAACCACATGGTGGCTCACAACCATCTATAATGAGATCTGGTGCCGTCTTCTGGCCTGCAGCCATATATACAGACAGAACACTGTAAACAAAATAAATTAATCTTTAAAAAAATTATAGTCTTTACTAATTCTGTTATTAACTCTTTCTGAACAATTTCCAATCAAGTCAAAACTATGAATATCACCAACTTCAACAATCCAGTGCCTGTGATATTTGTAATGACTCAATTATTATAATGACACAACCATTGTTTGTAGACTTGTAAGTTTACTTAATGTGTAATGCCATCTCCCAGCCTAAGTTGGTTTTCTTGTTTACATGTACTCTTTCAATTGTTGAGTCTTCAATTATAAAGGAAATGACAAATAAGAGCCAGACATGCAGGCATGGATATGGGTTTGTATGATATTGGAGATTAATTTGCCGCCTTTTCAACTCCAGAAGTGATTATTTCATAATATCAAAAACATAATTCAGATTGTAAGAAGACAGATTACGGATATACACACGCAAGTCAAAAATATGAACTTACAGGACTCTGAATAAGGTTCAAAGGTCACCTTTATTGCTTGCTTGATGTGTAATTTGGACAAATTAATGGTTCTTGGATTCTTTAAACCACTCTGTTATTAAAGAGAGCAACTTCTAAATCTTTGAGTACAACTCATAGAACACAGAATGATTGTTACACACATAAAAGGAAGGATTGCAAACAAAAGAAATACTGTTTGGACTCTTGGAAGACATAATTGTTTAATGGTTTCCTTAATTGGATAATGAAATAATTGAAAACACCATTCTTTGGTGAGCTTACCCTTGTATCTTGAAGCTTACTGTTAATGATTTGCAGAGGAGTTTCCAATAGCAAAGCATGTGTGTGATGATAGGGCTATTGACCTTTAATGAATTAAATCATCTGCCTTAGTCATGACATGAAAGAAATAAAGAACAACACCTCCACTTATCCAAGTAAAACCTACTCTCAAATTCATCCTGTTGTAGAGGATTGTGTTCCTTCAAGATCACTGATTAAGTTTTCTCGCAGTCCTCAAAGGTATTGTTGAGATTTAAGGATAAGAGTTTATCAAGATATTTATATGAAAATTTCAATAAGTATACAAGGAATTAAAGCCTCTCTTTAAGAATTTGTGTGTTTTTCTGATATGAACAGAAGCAGTCTATTCCTACTGGAACCATGATGTTGACTCCATTGGATGCTGCATATCAGTGCAGTCGTACAAAACTGATTTTTGCTTATTTACCACACTCATGAGGGTGGCTTCTGTCTTGGGGAAATTGTACTTTTTGAATTTGGCTGATTTTCCCACATCTCTGATTGTGCTCATCGGTTTTATTTTTGATGCTGACAAAATAGCATTTAAAAATTAATGTAACATACCCATGTGATTCATGATTATGAATATATATATTATAAATGGAAGCAATTGTTATATAAAATATATATCATGGTATATATGAGTCAAATATAACATATCTGGCTCCTAACCTGATAATAGAAATATTATTAAAGGGTATTTTTTTCATAATGTAGTTTTGATCTTGCTGTGGCATCATCTTGCAGCTTGAAGTTTGACTAGCCCTACGTATATTAATTTTAGATATTAAAGAAGAAAGACAGTGGACATGGTGTCATATATATGTAAGTCCCAGCACTTGGGAAGCTGGAAGCAAGAGAATCACGAATAGGTTTGAGGCCAGCCTGGGCAACTTTTGTCCTGCTTGGGGCACCAGTGAAAGTCTCTGCCAGTAACAAATTAACAGGCACACAGAAAAAAATCTTATAATTAGATATTAAATGTTTTTATTAAAAATAATTAATTCCAGTCAGTAAGGACAGGTTCTTGTCCCCAGGCCTGAAGGCCTGAGTGTGATCCTATGGAACCACAGAATGAGAACAAATTCCTGCAAGCTTTTCTTCTAACTTCCATACAAAATGCATTGGCATATCCATGTGCACATGCAAATACACAGGCACAAAAATAGATAAATTTTATAAATGGATATGTATAAATGGCTTTATAAGTATACATTACAATAAATATATATTATAATGGCTCCCTTGCTACATTAGCTTTAACATAAGCAAATGGATTCATCAATGTCCCTTCGATTCTTTGGGTTGTTTGGGTTTTTATCTGTGTTTGTTTTAGAAGAATTTTTAAAATATGGTCTTTGAGATGGTAAGGCTAGTCTCAAGTATGTGACAGTCCTTCTGTCTTGGTCTCCCAATATGTGGAATTTCAGCCAAAAAGAACCACACAAGTGCAATGTGCATCTCTAGATTTCCTAACCTCTTTGTCTACATTCACATCATTGCATCAGGGCACTGATTTCATCAACAGGGTTTCCCTCACATACTTTGGCTCCTGCCAAGTTAAATGCTCTCCTGCATTACAACTTAGTGGTGGATTATTACTTGGTTTTCTAGGTGATGCCTTCTTCAGCAACATAGGTATTAATGGTGACACCATTTCGGTCAATTATTTCTGTGCTACAATGATAAACATGGAAATAATTTTGTTTTGGCCTAAAATAAGCCACATCTTTTGTCCTGGGAGAAACAGTATTTGCTATTTTAAAATATTATTTTCCATACTTTGTTTTATTTATTTTAAATGTTGCATCTCATAGGGAGGAACCTCAAGGCCTTGCTGATGTTATATAGACACACTACTGCCCAGTTAATCCACAGGACTATATTTTTTATATTGTTGATCCATAATCAACAGTCTTCCAAACACAGCAGCCATTGGCAACATACAATTCCCACTTTTCATGTACCTATCATTTTTTCTTCTTTCCCCCTGCCAGTTTTCCTAACCAATTTTTTGGCATGAAAGTTTAACTTCCAACTAAGAATATCAGAGCAGAGTCTTGGAAGTTACAGTAATCAACACAAGACAGAAGAGCCTGAAAAGTCAAAGTGCATACATGTCGAGACTTCCTGAAACCCAAAGAGAAAGAAATTTTTTTCCACGTGATGTTCATTCACATCAGTGTACACGGTTCCTGGGTAGTCCAGACAGCTCTCTACTTTTTAAATGTTTATTTCTATATAGAGTGCCCTTCTTTCCACATCATTGGTTTGAATTTCCTTTGTCTTGGACTGCTAGATAGTATATATGCATTACTTTCTTCATTGAATTGAATCCAGTCTGAAATGTTTTTTGTTTGTTTGCTTAACTGAGTTGTATAAACTCAGAAAAAGAACAAGTGTTTTTTTTTTATTTTTGTTTTATTTAAATAGTATATTTTCTCATTTATTTTGCATACCAACCAGTTTCTCTACCCTTCTCTCCTCCCATCCCCTCCCCTTTCCCATCTACCCCCATTCCCACCCACCCATCCTCCATCTCCATTCAGAAAGGGACAGGCCTCCTAAGGACTTGAACAAAGCATAACACATCAGGTTGAGACAGGACTAAGCTCCTTCCCTTACATTGAGGTGGGGCCAGGTAATATAGAATGAGGAAAAAGATACCAAAAACCAGCTAAGCACCAGGGAGAGGTCCTGCCCTCACTGTTAGAAGCTTAACAAAGAGACCAAGTTACACAATTATCACACAGAGGCAGAGGGCCTAGTTTGGTTCCACGCAGGTCCTCTAATTGTTGGTCCAATGACCATGAGTTCCCTTGAGCTCACGTCAGCTGTCTATGTGGGTACCCCCATCATAACCCATTGGCTGGTACAATCCCTCCTCTCTTTCTTCAGCAAGACTCTCAGAGCTTAGAGCAGTATCAGAGCTTGTCTCTGATTCCATCAGTTACTGGACAGAGTATCTCTGATGGCAATTACGGAAGTCACCAATCTGTTTACAGTAGATGACCAGTTCAGATACTTCTCCACTATTGCTAGGAGTCCTAGTTGGAATCAACTTTGTGGGTCACTGGGGATTTCCCTGTTTCTTGAAAGAAAAAAAAAAACCTACAATTCAAGGTATGCATTTGGCAAACTTCTCAAACATGGGACTTGAAGATTATTTTTTTTCAAGGACAAAAACCCAATATTCTTTTATTAGATGCAGAAAAGATCTTCAATATAACCCAGCAACACTTCCTGACAAACACCACATAGGGGACATAGTTCAGCAAAACAAAGACATTACACAT
>NC_022029.1:39477373-39483391 GCF_000317375.1 Microtus ochrogaster
AGTTCACATGGGCACACACGTAAATAAATCACTAAATAAAAATATAAAATATTCTTAGTACAGCATTCATACCATATCACTATGGTAAGTATATGGTTAATTATTAAGTAAAACAATCAAGACAAATCATGTGTGTGTGTGTGTGTGTGTGTGTGTGTGTGTGTGTGTGTGTGTGCCAGGGACAGGCCCTGATAATCACTGCTAGGAGACTTACAAACAGACCAAACTATACAACTGTTATATACATGTACAGGTCTTTAGTTGATCCCATGTGGGCTTCCTATGTTGAAAAATGGCAAAGATGAAAGAGAAAAATCCATTCCAGTAAAAGGAAATATGTGCCCACACTACCAGACATAACGTGACAGAGAAAATGGAGTGACGGCAGGGCCAGACCACAATATGACTGGCCACTATGGCTATCTCCCTGAAGGAACTCTGAGGTGCTTTGGAAAGATTTTTTAAATTGATTTTATTGAAGTATACATTTTTCTCTGCTCCTCTCCCTTCCTCTCTTCTCCCTTTCAACCCTTTCCCTTGATCCTCATGCTCCCAAATTGCTCAGGAGATCTTGTATTTTTCTACTTGTCATGTAGATTAGATCCATGTATGTCTCTCTTAGGGTCCTCACTGTTGTCTAGGTTCCCTGGGATTGTGAATTGCAGGCTGGTTTTCTTTGCTTTCCATCTAAAAACCACTTATGAGTGAGTACATATGATATTTATCTTTCTGGGTCTGGGTTACCTCACTAAATATGATGGTTTCTAGATCCATCCATTTGCCTGCAAATTTCAAGATGTCATTTTTTTTTGTGCTGTGTAGTATTCAATTGTACAAATATACCACATTTTCCTTATTCATTGTAAGTGGCATTTAGGTTGTTTTCAGGTTCTGGCTTTGGCAAACAATGCTGATATGAACATAGTTGAGCACATGTCCTTGTGGCACAATTGAGCATCCTTTGGTATACAGGAGACCACTTCCTAAATATAACCCCAGTAGCACAGATACTGAGAGCGACAATAAATACATGGAATCTCCAGAAACTGAGAAGTTTCTATAAAGCAAAGGGCACAGTCAACAAGACAAAACGGCAGCCTACAGAATGGGAAAAGATCTTTGCCAGCTCCACATTGGACAGAGGGCTGATCTCCAAAATATATAACGAACTCAAGATTCGTTGTCATCCAAATAACAAATAATCCAATAAAAAATGGAGTACAGACATAAATAGAGAACTCTGAACAGAGGAATCTAAAATGGCTGAAAGACACTTAAGGAAATGTTCAACATCTTTAGCCATCAGAGAAATGTATATCAAAGAACTTTAGAAAGATTTTAATGGAAATCATACCAATGTAATTTTCAATAAATCAGAAAGTTATATCTTTTCCTACATGTTTGGAAAGGATGTTTATGATATGATTGCACCTAACTAGCAAAGACATCCTCTCCTTATTTTGTATGAAACATTTCTAAACCACATAAGTAGCAAAGAAAATGTGAAAAAAGACGTGACTGCGGATATAAAGCTAAATTGTATCAGCCTAGATTTGTATTTCAAGATAGAGAGAGATGTAATGCAAATTATGTAAATTTGTCATAGTAACTAGGGGCTTCTAGAGGCTGGGTCTGGGTTTCATGACAGGTGATCTGCTATTCTTTAGCAATCACCCTGTGGTTGAACAGTGAAAAGGACAAGTCAAAAAGGTTATGAATTCAAAGGAGCAGAGAACTGAGGATAGAAAATAAAGCAAACTCAAACAATAATAGAATTAATAATTATGTTTCTAAGAAAGTTAGGTGAAGATAAATTGCATGGTTACAAAAATTAACAGAGGATATATAAAAAAAATTTAAAAGAGAAATTATATGAATAAGATTTGCTAAAATGTGTCTCTAAGTTTACAAAATTGTCTCTAAGTTCATAGAGTTATCTTGAATTGATAGTGGGGTGTTGGGTGAGGTCACGTGTTGGGAAAATATGTTATTTTGTCTCTCTATATACATATGTATACACATATATATGTATATATATAGACTACCTATCTATATATATACATATATATGGATAGTCTGTTCAACCGTTAGCAATGATATTTAGGAGAATGTATTAGGGAGAGTGGGAGAATTCAGATTTTTTAAAAGTAATTTATTTATATGTTTATTTTGCCTTCATATAAGTTTAGAACCATGTTTTTGCCTGGTATTTATGCATGACAGAAGAGGGCATTAGATATCCTGGAACTGAAGTTACTCAAGGCTGTGAGCTATCACATGGGTGCTGGCATCCAAACTTGCATCCACTGGAAGAACAGTCAGTGCTCTTGACCTCCACAGCCCTGAGTTTATGCCTTTGAAGACAGTGATCCGGTTGAGAAACATGGGAATTAGGGGAGGCCTTCTTAAACATTTTCCTGCTACAGGTAGAGATGAATAGAGTCATATTATCTACATGTAAGTAACACAAATATGAAATATTTTCAGCAATAAAAACTTGAAATAGCCTTTATACTATTATACTTCATATAGCTCAGTAATATTCAAATGGCTGCAGTGATTAATTCCAAAGTAGTGGAGTTGTAAGATCATCATGTAACACCAGATCATTGCTGAGGGAAATTACTGCTATATTTTTCTTGCTTCTAACTTTCACAGTGAAGTATTTTTTATGTAGAAAGAAAAATGCTTTCCTCGATTTTAATGTGAGCTTAAGTTAGAGATACTCATTGCAAAGATGTTGAAATTAAGTCCTTTGTCAAAGTTCCTTGCTTTATTCTTCTTGCATTCACCTTAAGGCTACATATTAGAAAAAATAGTTATGAGAAATATCTGAACCTCTCTCGTTAAACACAGATGACATTCTGTTACGTCAGTGGAAGAGGGAAGGATATGAGCTTCAATGCATACATTTTCATAAAAGAGTGCTATAGATTCATACTGTCTTTTAAACCTCTTAAAGCATTAGAGGTTTGCTCACTTCCTGCATTCCAATTTCCAATTCCTTCACTTTGGTTCTACTCAAATTCCTTGCATAAAATAATTTCAAGTGACGTTGTGTATTCATTTTCTTCTTAGCTTAGAGCATTTTTCTTTATTATTTATCATTTTACAGAAGTTTTGTTTTTGTTGGTTGTTTATTTGAAACGTCTGGGATCTAAGACTGAATCTAGGGGAAACTCACAAGTAGTCAGAGCATTAAAACAGAAAAGCAACAACAGCAGCAAGAAAATCAGAGTGTAGGCATTGAGGTAAGCAGAACAGCCACAAGAGTTGGTAGCAGAGATCTGAAAGAGTGGAGAGAGGTCGGTTAAAGAGAATAGAATTTGGGAAGTCTTCAGGATGCAGGTTTTTGAGGTCACTGTTAGCTAGCATCTGCATATATCCATCACTCCGTATAAGGGCATTTCTTTCGGTGGTCCCATACATTAAGAATGACTTTAACTTTTGGTTGAACCCCAATCCTACTTTGATAGTTTTGTGAGTCTTTTTATGTCCTCTTTTCTACCAAACATATTTCTCCTTCAATAGTGATCATGTGCTTTGTGCTTTTTCTGTTTTCCTGGCTTTTCTCTGCCCCAGACTCTCTTGTCTTTTAGCTGAACTCCCCCTACCTGCCTCTTGTAAATAAAGGATGAGTTTTCCTTCGCTGGCCATCCATACCCGAATAATCACACAGAAACTATATTAATTACGCACCATTTAGCCAACAGCTTAGACGTATTTCTAACTAGCTCTTACATCTTAAATTAACCCATTTCTATTATTTTATTTTTTACCACAAGGCTCATGGCTTGTTACCTCACATCTTGATTCTTAGGTGGCTACACAGCACAGGCCTGACTCTTCCTTCATTCCCCTGTTTTCCCACTTTGCTATTTTCTGCCCTGCCACAGGCCAAAGTAGTTTCTTTATTACCCAATGGTAATAAAACATTAATAGCATGCAGAATGGAATCCCACACCAGCTTTTTTGCCTCACTTCCTGGGTTTTTCCTTTGCAGGTTTCCCTTCCATTCTTAATGCTTCTGATTTCTGTTTTACTGGTAGCAGAGAGACTTTGGCCAGCCTGGCCATGTCTTTCTGTCCTGTGACTTCTGGGCCAGTTACATGCTTCTTCCTTATTGACTGACGTTCAGGCTTTCCAAGTCTAAAGGCTCCTGAGAGGTCATACAATGAACTCCTTACTTCATAAAAAATAGGTTTAGCAAAGATATCTTTATAGTACTTTCCGTACAGAGATCAAAAAACCTACTCATATTATTTATTAAAACAATTAATGAAGTGCCATAAATGTAAAGCATTTTTTTTTGAGACAGGGCTTTTCTGTAGCTTTGGAGCCTGTCCTGGCACTAGCTCTTGTAGACCAGGCTGGCCTTGACCTCACAGAGATCCGTCTGCCTCTGCCTCCCAAGTGCTGGGATTAAAGGCATGCGCCACCACCCCCCGGCTAATGTAAAGCATCTTTCATAAGATTTTGTACCAACATTGTCCAGTTTCCCTCCCAGAGATGTTTATTCAACAAACAATTCCATACTCTAAGTTCTCCTACTCACCTACCCCCAAAAACCTTTTCTCAAATTTATCAAAGACAACTTGAATAGTTTCTCTTAACTCATCTGTACACAGCACTCATACAGCTACATTGTGAACTCTCTCTTTATTCATGAATCATTATGAAAACTCATCTGCAAAAAGAATTTACCCTCCATTTATACTGATAGATAGCTATTTATAGTATTCATTTTTATTCCAACACTTAAGCATATTCATTTGAAGCAAGACAACCAGGAAATAAAATATACTTTTGCAAGTCACTTTTATTCTGAGCCTGTGATATGATTTTTTGCATCTGTATCATAGAAACATGGATGCCTATTGCTGAATATTATTGTGATTGCTAATAGTGTAAATAACACACCACTCCTAGTTTGTACCTAGGAATAGCTGAATATATGCTCTCTTATCTATTTTCATTCTCCACAGTTTTATTATTCTGTTTTTTTATACTTTACTTTGAGATGTGTGATGGAAGGAAATATAGGAAAGATTAGGAGTAACACCCCATCTCAGACTCTGCTCAGTGGGTGACTTTGAGGGGCACTCATACTTACCAAAACATAATGATGTTCAATAGTATGATCTATGTACAGCAATTGACATAAAATGTGCCCTTATCTAATGTGTCTTGAATAAATATATGAGTGGTGCTTACTTGTGTAGGTACATTGCTGAATTGTTATAAGCAGTTTCAAAAAGACCTTCATTAAATCACTCAGCAAAGGTTTATTTATCACGTACGGTCAGTATACTGTGCAAGGCACTGAAAATAATTTCAAATAAGCCTGTTAAAGACCATTATTTATCTATGTAGTGTATAATATAACATTGTATGCCATTAAATTGGTTAATGGTTCTCTTGAAACAATAACAGATGCCTCTGCTCAAGCCTAACCTATAATTCATGTACATCTGGATATGACTGGAAAACTGATGAGGCTGCCCTTTCCCAAATCAATTTCCATAACTTCTTCTATTTTATTTTCTCCTAAAATTCTATCAACTCACTAGAAACAGTGATGGGTATGGCTAAGGAACAGCAGCATCTAGAAAAACATACTAGGAGAGGGCAGTCAGGGGTTAGCAATGACATCACCTGCAGTGTAGGGAACACAACTTTGTATTGCTATGCCAGAGTAAGAAATAATCCATTGTTCTGAATTGAGAATCAGGGCTAGTCCCCAGGCAAAGCTATTCAGCACGGATTGGGAAGTGGCAAATGAGCATTGTGCAAGACATAATGTAGTGGACAGTTTTATGTTGACTTGATGCAAGCTGGAGTAATCAGAAATGAGGGCCCAGCCTCATGTGCGTGGGGTCACTCCTGCACTGGTGGTCCTTGGTTCTGTATAAAAGCAGGCTGACGCTGGGCGGTGGTGGCGCACGCCTTTAATCCCAGCACTTGGGAGGCAGAGGGGGGCGGGTCTCTGTGAGTTCCAGACCAGCCTGGTCTACAAGA
>NC_022029.1:39483491-39485386 GCF_000317375.1 Microtus ochrogaster
GGGGGGGCGGATCTCTGTGAGTTCGAGACCAGCCTGGTCTACAAGAGCTAGTTCCAGGATAGGCTCCAAAGCCACAGAGAAACCCTGTCTCGAAAAACCAAAAAAGAAAAAAAATAGCAGGCTGAGCAAGCCATGAAGAGCAAGCAGGTAAACAGAACCTTTTCATGGCCTCTGCACTAGCTCATGCCTTTTGGATCCCCCTTTTGTGAGTTCCTGCCATTATGCTTTTTGTGATGAAATGTTATATATGAAACTGTGAGTAAAATAAACCCTTTCCTTCCCATATTGCTTTTGGTCATAGTGTTTCATCACAGCAATGATAACCCAAACTAAGATAGATAGGATAAAATTGACCATGCAATCTGGAAAGCTTTCCCCCAGTACCATACTCAAATGTTGGGAAAAACAAGCAACCAAAAAAAAAAAAAACCTGTATTTAGGATTTACACATAAGTAATTATTAACAACTATGTTGATAATGATGAACAAATGTTATTAACATTGTCAGATCAAGTATGCATTTTAACAACCAAATTTTCATTATTGAATCTTCAAAGGATTATATAAAATTGATTTTATAAGATCAATGTAATAGCTATTATGACAAATGAATATTGAGCACATACATACATTTTCTGTGGCTTTATAAATACATGATTTATATGGTAAACTATATAACATAAACAGACTCATACATGAAAACTGTAGCAATGCTTTCCTCTACTTGAGGTGCTGCTTGAAACTTAATTATAAAAGTTGATTATCAGTAAACTTTTTCAGTCCATAAAACATGTTTATTTCACTCACTATTGGAATCCCCAGAAATTGGAAGCATGGCATTATCACATTGGAACAAAATCCAATTAAATTTCAAAACTACATCTCACCATCCACAATCCCTGGGAGAACCTAGAAAACTCTGAACAAAGTTTTATCCAGATTTGATTTTTAAAGAACATATTTGCAGTAGAATTTTGCTGAGAGAATAGTGATGGAGAGGAATTAATTGAAAAACAAATGGAAACACTTGCATGTTATTTCCAAAGACAGATAAGATGATTGGCAAAAGCCCATGAACTTTTGAACAGAAAAATAGATGAAAATCTCTTGCTACATGACATTAAAATTTCAAAAGCAAACATCTCTGACATTCTTCCAAACTGAGTAAGTGTCTTCGGTCCTTCTACAGCACAAACTTTGGGTAATTTTATACTTTTTAGTATGCCCTGCTTTTACCGCTTCACCTAGTGAAAGTCATGGGATAGGGGTAATGCAGCAAAATAAAAGTGGAATTCAGGCAGGCCATCTCTGTGTTGGAAAGAGAGGCATACATACAGACAGTGTCATACATTTATATACATATATGCACATACACATGCATATCCCTATGCACATAGGCATATGTGTACTCACATGCCAACAGCAGAATATTCAATACTCCTATTTATGGCTCTCTACCCCATGGCTTTAAGACAGAATCTCCCCGAACTTAAAGCCTATTCACTTCTGCAGCTATCAGGATCAACCTGTTTTTGAATCTTTTCCCCAGTTCTGGTGTTACAGGTGTATGTAGCCATATCTGGCTCTTTACGGAATTCAGTCCTCATGTTTGAACAGCAAACACTCTAACCCGAAGAGCCTTCTCAATCCCAACATCTAAACATATTAAAAGAGAGAAACAAGAAGGCAAGCAGCAAACAGAAACCTCCTTCTCTATGGACTGTAGATTAAGTACCTGCTTGCTATAAATTTATATTTCAATGTAGCTGGTTGTGTGGGTGTGTGTATGCGCGCATGTGCGTGTGTGTGTGTGTGTGTATGTGTGTGTGTGTGTGTGTGTGTGTGTGTGTGTGTGTGTACTGTCATAAAAAGTGTTGAGCAGAAACCTGGCACAA
>NC_022029.1:39485486-39499289 GCF_000317375.1 Microtus ochrogaster
TATATTTCAATGTAGCTGGTTGTGTGGGTGTGTGTATGCGCGCATGTGCGTGTGTGTGTGTGTGTGTGTGTGTGTGTGTGTGTGTGTGTGTGTGTGTGTCAGAATCTACTGTCATAAAAAGTGTTGAGCAGAAACCTGGCACAAATCTTGATTGATAAAGGTTTGTCATGCAAGCCTGGTGACCTGAGGCCAGTCCTCAGAGCCCACTTAAAAGGATGGAAGAAGAGAACTGACCCCACAACTGCTTCCTCTAATCCCCACATATTCACCACACCCACCATTTGCTTTATGATCATTAAGGTTTTCAATTATCTCTGAGTATCAAATGAACCCTATGTCTGGGATATCCTGAGATCTTCTCGGTAATGTGCATTTGGTTGAATTATTAGGGATTTAAGTTTAATAAACCAATAATGTTCTTTAGTTAGCTTGCTGATTTAACATCCTCAGAGTATGGCTGAATTGTTTTGAACCACTCAACCAATTACTGAATCTCACTTTCTTTCAATGCATGGCACTGAATTTTAAGATAAATAACTTTTGAACAATGTCAAGAAATAAACTGAAGAAGTAACACGAACCTCAAGTTTTAGAAACAGAGTTAATTAAGAGACAATAATGATTTCTTTCCTTTTTGCACAAAGGATATCACGTACATGGTTTGTATGACCACAGACTCCAAGCTCAAAATCTAAGCTATATTGTTTACATTGTATGAGCTACAATGAGGCTAGAGGTCATACTCTGCAAGTGGACAAGACATTCCTGGGAAAAACTTCTGTGTAACAGAGACTCTCTGTGTAGTAACTTTATAAAAGTAAATACCTTAGGAAAGGAGGATCTAGACTCACTCTGAACCAGTTGAGTTTCTGACTCCAACTCTCCTTGTCTTATCCAGAACATGTTTAGCTCTCTGTGTTTGCAATGCTATGTATAGTTTGTACTCTTCTAAGATGGGCATTCTTTAAAATGCCCTTTCCCCAGGATCAGTGCTGGGATTGTAGTATGGGTCAACCAGCAAGCCACTAGTCACTGAGTTAGATACTGAAGACTCACAGAGTTGAGGAAGATTGACTTCTGACAGGTTGTTCTCCAACCTCCACACCAAAAGAGTGGCACCCACCCACCCATTCAAACACGCACACAAAATAAAAATGTGAATAAAAATTGTGTAATGACCAAGGTATTCAAGTAAAAACTACTGTTGTATATATGGTCATGATTAAATGATAAAAGTAACTTCTCAACACCCAGGTCTCAAAATTCAAATAAGCAAACTAAAGCCCCAAGAAGTAAAATGATAGATTTTATTGTGTCAAGAAGAAATTCAAGAGATAAAGGGAAAACTCTAAAATCTACACCTGGCAACCTGTGAACCCCAAATTAATAAATAAAAGATTATGTAACTTTTGTCTTTTTTTTCCAATTAAAAGTTTTAATGAAATATTTCAAATTATTTTCTCTATTTCTAGCATCTTCTCTTTTGAGTATAATAAAATCAGTTGTGATTAGAATATCTTTTTAGACATTTTGATATGCTGCAGCTGTTTCAAGAAGACTATAAAAATATTTCTCCTTTAAAGTGTAACTAATGAAATCATACTGAAAATAAATCATAAAACAGTATCAAACACATCTCAAATTTGTTGTTCTCAAACCAATAAAGTCATAAAGGAATCATTTGTCTTATTTCTAATAATTAGGTTGCCTGGGTGTTTATGTAACTGATAGAAGTCATGTCAGTTTTCTGACAAAAACTGAGAGGTCAGAAGATTTTAACATATTATAAAGATTAAAATCAAGCTCAAGCAAGTACAAAGAAAACCCTAAATAGAAGAGAATCTTCAATCTCGGCTGCCTTGTCCATCAACAAGATCCACGAGACAATCAAATTTCATGTGTTTGAACCCAAAGTTTAAATGTCCAGAACAATGACCAGGCTATCAAATATGTTTTTCTGTTGTAGCATATGGATTTCAAAGCTGCTGTGGTCCAGCCTCAGTCTGATTTCAAGTCATAGGACAGAAAAGGAGCTTCAGTGTGAAAAAATGAATTGGCCAACCACCAGATGAGTTTCATACAAGCAGCAGTTCTTGAATAGCTCCAGCCATTTTTATTTATACAACAAAAATGCTTAGGCACATTTTCCATACTAACAAATAAGTTTTGTTCTACCCTCCAATGTTAACCTCTGGAAAAAAACAATATGTCAAGTTTGTTTTCCCCCAACTTTTACATAAAGACATCTTTAAACAAAAACAAAGCTTATCATTTTGCTAGCTTTGCCAAATATTAGGTCAGGTACATCCTTTCTTTACAAAGCTAAAAGATAGTAAACATAGGCACACATTTTCAAGAATAACACCATTCAAAACTTAAAAAAGCACATTTTCAAAAATAGGGATGATCTACCTCCAATTCTGTCAGCACTGAGTCACAACAGCTCCCAAGGTCTGGAATGACAGTTGGCCTGCCCAGACAAGAAACAGAGAAGCATCAGCTCCCAAAAAATTTCAGAGGAAATTATTTGAGAAAAAAAATGGGCTTTCTTGGAATGATCACATCTGACCCATCCATGAATGACAAAATGAAACTAAAACTGCCAAGAAAACCATCAATATTACAAATAAAAAGAGAGTGTACAGGCTGTATGGTCCCTGTGTGTATTCTGTGCTGTCCATTGATCCTTGACGAGTGAGACTGTCTTCATGGGCTTTGTCTCATCTGGAAACCTGTTGGACAAGCACTCATGTATTGGTCCAAAATTAGGCCACATGCCTCCCAACACAAAGATAACAACCCGTGATACCGAAACTGTTACCAGTAGGGTAGGGATTAAAATAAACTTTCAATATTTTAGTATTTTTTATAAATACAATGGGAAACAAAATAGAATTCCAGATATCAACAGGATTCTGTAATGCCTCAATCCTTTTCTTTGTTCCTTACATAGAATGGAGCACAGATTTATAAGAGAGAAAAATAAACAATTTAATTGAAATCTACTAGTAAAGATTGTTAGATTCAAACACGTGTAAATATATTTGTTAATGGGTAATTATAGATCACCACTTTATTAGAGTAGAAATTCAAAGTTCAGACTAAGAAATGTCCTCAAAAAATGGAATGAAACTTTAGGGGAGCCTTATGTGTAATGACAGGAAAATCTCTGACATTCAACAGAGAATGGATGTGCATTATGCTACCAATCCTTCCATTTTCTTATTTGAATAATAGATGTCAGCTGAAAATGTTCCTTGACTCTATTGAATCTTCCTCAAGCTGAGTCAGCTGCAAAGTCATAATGGTGAAAATTCACTCCTAGCCTGTAAAGCAAAGAGTCCAATTGGCTCTAAGATGCAGTGTTGTTTTGGTTTCCCTTAATAGTGTATTATTTGAGACTCATTGTAAAAAATGTGGCATATGAAATAAAGAATGCAGAGGAGACATTTAGACCTCATTTGGACAAACATAAAATAGATAAAACCAATTTTTGGCAACATACATGATAATGGGTCTCACTGAAATCTCATGTTCTGTATCGTATTGCATATTGCTCATAAAATAAGTAAAGTTCTAACAGTGAACAGTATATAATCCCTTCGTTTTCCTGGATGTTGCATTCCTAAAATAGTAAAGAATAGAAAATTAACAAGTCACAAAAAGGATAAAGTCTGGAGACAAAGATGCAATCCACTTTAAACACAAATAGCATTATCAAAACACTTCTAATTCTGTCACCAATTTTTCCCTCCAATTCCACTTGTGTCTTACCACACTTTTCTCTATTCATCTAAGTGAACCATCTATCCTTTCTAAAAAATAACATTCACATTTTAGAAGGCAGAAATGCAGTAATATAATCCAGACAAGCAGAATGAAAAGTGTATTACTCTATGTATAGATGCATTTTAAAGTAAATTTAACTCATAAAACACACGTTAGCATCAATTTGTAGTGTCTTTTACTAATGCATATAACCATACAGCTGCATGGATTTATTATAAATATGTAATAGCTCTACAAATTTTTATAAGTTGAACATCTCTATAAAAACACAAGTATCAAAAGAACACACTACTTATCTCTTAGAAGCTTCCTGAAAAGACTTTAAGCTTTTGCATCACCAACTGTACTGGCTTTCTGTTTCTGTTGATGTTTCCAGGCAGGGGCTCTCCATGTTCATCAAGCAATACTTAAATATGTGACCTTTCTTGATGTGGGAGTCCCCTCTGTGTGCTGTGATTTCCATTAATGAATAAAGAAACTGCCTTGGCCTGTTGATAGGGCAGAACTTTGGTAGGCAAGGAGACAGAACTGAATGCCGGGATGAAGAAGGGCAGAGTAGGAGATGCCATTGATCCGTTACAAGAGATAGATGTGCTTTGCTGGTAAGCCACTGCCACGTGGCAATACACAGATTAATAGAAATGGGTTAAATTAGGATGTAAGACTTAGCCAGTAAGAAGCTAGAGCTAATGGGCCAAGCAGTGATTTAATTAATACAATTTCTGTGTGATTATTTTGGTTCTGGTGGCTGGGACAAACAAACGGCCTTCCTGTTACACTTTCAGCTCTTACCTTTCCAATGGTGGGATTGTAGATTTCTAAAACAACAAATGGTTTATTATATGATATTTTGATTGTGTTCAGACAAATAAAGCTTGCTTGGAGTCAGAGCTCAGAGCTAGCCGCTAGAGGAACAAAACAAATTAACCACAGAGGACTGGAGGATTGAGGACAGATAGGAGACAGATGTAGAGAGGCAGGACTGAGAAAGCATCTTTGCCGTTTTGGAGGAAGGGAAGGAAGAGGTAGGAAGTTACTGGTGGCTACTTTCCTGCTTCTCTGATCTTTCAGGTGCTTACCCTGATATCTGACTCCCAATTTTTTATTGATAAGAATAATTAGTTAGGTTTCACTGGTTTCTATTGCTCTGACTTCGAAGATGTAAATCAAGTTGGCCTGTTTTGATACATTTCATAATTGGAGTCATAACCTATGTACTACCTGTGGCTTACTTTCTTTAAATTTATGTTTACATTTATGTTTACATAATTATTCTTACATTTTTATATGAGCTATGAAAATCATAAATTCCCTAGAGAATGCACTGGTTTGTAAATTTATTTTTTTTTCTTTTTAAGGTTTGTGCATTTCTCTATATACTCCAGATTTAATTTCTGTGTCAGACATATAATTTTCAAATATTTATATTTCATTATATAGATTACCATTTAGAATTCTTCTTTATATTCTCTGAAGCTATTCAATTTTAAATTTTTGATTAAATTAAATTCATACACTTCAAGTTATATATGTTTTCCTTGTGGGATAAATATTTTGTGTCATATCTGTGAATCAGTGAAGCTCTGGTGTCACTGTCTCTGTGGCTGTCTATTTATCTTGATGCCATTTGTTGAAAATAATGTTGGATTACTTTGTGTAAATTTCTCTTATGCATGGATAAGCTATCTTATGAATAAGGCATTTGCTCCCCATTACATTAACATGTAGTTATTAAAACAGAATCATAGAATCATGATAATTTGAGTAAGCTTGAGAAGCTACATTTTCTATATTAAAGCAAAGCAATTCCCAGGCTGGAGAGATAGATCAGTGGTTTAGCCTACTTATTGCTCTTGTGTATGTCAGGGCATCCAGTATCATTTTCTAGTGTCTATGAGATCCTGTACACATGTGCTGATATGCACACACTAAGGCACATAGAAACATACTTTTTTTAGTACAGCACAATCCTATAGTATTGTTTTCAGTCTTTTTTTTTTTAAGATTAAAGATACTTAAAGCACCAATCAGGAGAGCTTAGGATAAAAATATATAATGACATTATGACGAGATCTCATGTTTGAGCAAACAATCAATACAACCAGTATTGTGGGCTAATGATCACAACCCTGCATGGCATACCATCTGTCTCTGAAAAAGCAATCACTTTCTAATAATGTGACAAATGTTATTTCCAAATTGCCAAGTCAGCATTAAAGTTTAAGGGCTGCCATTTAAATTCTAATCTTTCACTGGGTTCTACAATATCAATTTACCAAGTTTCATGTTAATCTCAGGGATGTCAGACACACTCATTGGAGTGAATCCGCTGCTTATCCTTCAGCAAACTGGCATGGACACACATGTGGACTAGTGGGAAAACTTATTTTTAAAATGTGGACAGGATTTGACATTTTGTATGCTCCTTACCAAAAAACAACTAAAATATATTATTTTTTCATTTATGCTATATTAATAAAATATCCTGCCTCTAGTATTCCAATAGACTAAGGTCTAATAAACTGATTGAGACTCTATGTGCTTTAAAAAGAAATTAGAGACATTTTAAGTCAACCAAGTTTTATTAACTTCTTCTATGGTTTAGATAGACAAATGTGAATTTAAAAGTTACTGATTTTAAAATGCATTTTAACATATACTCAATCTACAACCTCATGACTTTTACTCTAACATTTCAATACATGATATAATGCAAACCACATTAGTTAGCCTTTTAGAACTATTTAGCATACAAAAACAATGTGTTAAATTATGTGACCTATACCAGGGCAAAAGCTTTTCTAACATTATTTAAAAACATTAATATGGCTCTAGAAACATATTGATCTGTGTATAGAACATTACCATCCAGAAGACAAGAATACCAGGCATGGTGGAACATGCCTTTAATCCCAACACTCAGAGCACAGGCAGGTGAATTTCTGCAAATTCAACATTTTAATTTCAGGTATACAAAAACATTCATGCCTATAAAAGGCATCAGTGGCAGTGGAGACATAGCTCAATGTTGTCTTCTATGTATCCTGAAGAATTCTTTCTAGACATCTATACATATGTGAAAGCTTGATCTTGGTTTATACTACAGTGAGTAAATTTAGTGAATTTCAGGATGACCAGCTGAATAGAGAGAAGCTATGAGAGACAGAGAGAGACAGAGAGACAGAGACATAGAAATTCTAAGAGGCTAAAGTATCCAGGAACATCAGTTGAAAATAGACATATGGAGTAGAAAATGCACAGGATACTTACAAGAAAGAATCATAGGAAAAGGATGAAGCATGAGCCAGAGCCAATTATACCACATCTATTGCTGGCCATTGAAATGACAACCACCAGTGAAAGAGCCAACTCAAATTTCAGATTCCCAAAACAGATTATATTAGGTTTAAATCTTATTGGAAGACTTTTCTTTTATATGTATGTATGATATGTGTGTGTGTATTCCATTATTTAAAATAATTTTTAAATTTATACATTATTCCTTCTCTCCTCTAAGTATTTTCATCAGGTGATAATCTAGTATATCATGAGCTTTCAAACTCGTCCACCTCCATGTGCCAAGAATAAGCTATGAAACTTTTCCCAATAATGTTCATTTGAACATTGTTTCTAAATACTGGATGGCTATATCAACACATTGTAGCTCTCATAGTAAGTTTCTCCTTGCCACGGTAAAATGCTATGCAAATTTAGCCAAAGGAATGAAGGCTCTGCTATTACTTGTGATTACTTATGGTTCCAGGAAGATATACGGCAGGGTAGACATTGCATCAGCCAAGAAAATAGTGCTGTCAGAAGGTTAGCTGATTATAACACATCCATACACAGAAAACTCACAGTGAACAGGAAGGAGAACCAGATTATAAGACATTATAAAGGCTCAAGGTGTACCCTGTCACTGTCTCTGCCTCTCTGCCTCTCTGTCTCTCTGACTCTCTCTCTCTCTCTCTCTCTCTCTCTCTCTCTCTCTCTCTCTCTCTCTGTGTGTGTGTGTGTGTGTGTGTGTGTGTCTCTGCATGTATGTGTTTATATGCATATTTGTATGTGTGTGAGCATGCACACCTGCACGTGTGTGTGTAAGAGTGATCACATATTTTCCATGACCCACAGATGGAATGCCATTTCCATGAATCAGAGCACATCTATATAACTTTTGTTTCAGAAATAAAGGACAAATGGTTAACCACAACAACTGCACTATCCAGGATATTGGTATGCTTACACTGGTTCTTTGAGCTACAGTTGCAATGCAAGAATGTTAAAAGATCTAGACAATGTCTGGACATACAGTGTGTGTGTGTGTGTGTGTGTGTGTGTGTGGTTGAGAGTAATTAGGGCTGTTACAGAGTAAGCACCCTGATAGAAAGAACTCCAACTTTTTGTAACAGAACATGGACAAGTTTTCCTGACTCTGGACACTTGTAACCCTTGTAAACCAGAATCTGAAACAAACACAGCTATTGCCAAAATACACAGATTGGTTGGTGATTGTTGATACCAAATCATACTGACCTTTATGAATCTGTCATATATTCAAGCTACTCATAGCACTCTCAGTTTTTAACTCATTGGTTGCAACATTTGAATTTTGTAATCTTTTATTTATTTACTTATTTGCTTATTTATTTTCCCTTGCTATTAAACAGGATTTGCAATACTATGTCATAAGTATTTTTTTACTGATATTGAAGAAAAGCAAAAATTTCTATTGAAAAATATTATATCAAGTATAAAATTGCTATCTCTTTCATTTAAAATCCACATCATAAAAAAATTTCTCCTGCTCTTAATATATTAAGGATTTTTTTCCATTAACTGAGATAATCAAAATAATTTTTTCTCCAATAAATTATCATTAAGATATATAGCAAATATATAATCATCATTATACTCAAAAATAAAGCTTGTTAACTGTAATTAAAAATATTTTAAGATTAGTAAATTTGTACATCAACTTTATATATGTACATATATATTCATAAGCATTAATGAGTGACAATAATGTCATAATACAAGTTTAGATATAACTTTATTTTGGAAAAGGGTTACAATAAGTGAGTGAAATGGACAAGCAATTCCATTAAATCATTCCAAAGTGATCAAAATAAAACACACTAAGGACCTGAAAAATGACAGAAAATTTACCTATTTTCTATTATAGAAAATTTGCATTCCCTGACCTCTGAGTTCCTTTAAAACAGACCTAATCAGACCCCTTGTGCCTTACAAATATATTTCGGCATCATCGGGACCTGTTCAGAATTTCTCATGAAAACTATAATCCTCTTGCTGAGAGCACTGATGCAGGTGGATCATGGTTCAAGGTACTCTGAGTTACAGAGGGAGACTGACTTACAAACCATTAAAATGACATTAGGTTTATAGAACAAACTAAGTAGTTTGTATTTTATGTTGTGCGACAGGTGGTAAGATAGGTGCTTAATATTACTTGAAAGTCCCTATGGAGAAGAATTCAGAACCTTTCAATTATATCTTTTGTTATGATATTTAGAGAAAAAAGGCTACATTATATATGCATTATATTTGTAGATTTGATTGTTTATGTTTTCAAATGTACTAACAAGAATATTAATTAGGGATATTTTAAAGAGATAAAATATTCAGATTGTCCTGGTTAATTATAAATCTGATGTCAAAAATAACCTGATATGGAAGAAAATAAAAATCAAGGATTATTTTAATCCCTTAGTAGCATTATTTAAATGAAAATAGAAGGTAGCCGGGCAGTGGTGGCGCATGCCTTTAATCCCAGCACTCGGGAGGCAGAGGCAGGTGGATCTCTGTGAGTTCGAGGCCAGCCTGATCAACAAGATGTATATGCAGAGTATGGAATAGTAGTTACACTTGCCAGTGTGATGTGTCAATAAAAAAAAAAAAAAAAAAAAAAAAAGAAGGTTAACATCAAAACAATAAGAAAAAATATTAATAAATAATTACAGCAAGATTAAATATCAATCATCAAAAACAGATTTAAAAGAAAAGATAAAAACAAATGGATGACGGTTGGAGAAGGAACATAAAGGGAAGAAATATTTTACATACTAACAAAAATATTTTTCATCTATAAAGTTACTCAAAAGGAAATATCTATAAAAATTCCGGCATGTATAAATTGACTATAAACTTTAGATGTGTTTTCCAATTTATTAAATGAAAGTTGAGTTTTAATTTCCATTGTTCCGTTTGTAGTGTCAGACAAACAGAATAAAAACTAATAATTAACAACTCAGGTCTCATAGTCTATTTGCCCCATTGGATTTTTCGGGGATGAAGAACCTTAACTTTTGAATTTAGAAGCAATATTATTTTGAGGAGCATTAGATACATTTAAATAGCCTGGAAAGTACTTTTCTTTGCGAAGCTCTAGGGAGTGAAGTTTGGAGTAGCCTTGGATCTGCTATCTTCACGTGTTCACTTCCTGGGTTCTGTTATTACAGGCATGGGACATAACACATGAAAACTCTAACATTATGTTAATAAGCAAGTGTACAAATAAATAATTAAGCAAGCTTATAGTATGACAAGTCATGGAATTAATTTAGATTAATCTCCTACTAACTTGAAATATAGTAACATTGCAGGATGTGTTATAATTCTTTCTTTGGTCACTCACCAACTTTTCAGGCCACATGTTTGTTTAAATGTGACTTAAAATTCTTAGTTAAAAGTTTGTTTTAAGACTTATAAATCCAATAATCAATTTTTGTATAAATTAGCCAATTTTAATCCATTATGGTTTAGTAATTCTGAAATGTTAAGCTTTTTAATATGGTGTGGTTGTACATTGAGTCAATGGAAAACAATACCATTTTGAAAACAGAGGAGTGAATCCAAGAGTTAGACTGATGAATCTGCTGTACTCTATCACACTGATTATGGCAAGAGAAGGAGAGAAACATGTAGGGTTAAGCCAGCCCCTTAGGGGGCGGGCTTGCCTCGGGCGAATGTTTACTTATAAATCGGGTGCTGCAGGAGCCCGCGCCCCCTTTTCTGCTTCCTGTTTTCCACGGGAACCTTGGTCCTGTAAGTCTATTTCTTCATTAAAGCTGTATATATTCTTTACAATCTGATTGCATTCATTTACGCTGCTACAGAAACAGCCTGCCTCTATTGGGGAGAGCTTTGGACCCTACTTGAATTTTCTATAGTTTTAAACATCTGTAAAGTAAGACTGGTCCTACCAATTGAATCAGATGTCTGTTTACCCATTAAAAGAAAAACATCTTTAGGTGAAGGACAATAAACTAGCATAGCTGTGCTTTAAAGGTTAGGTAGTGAGATTTTTTTGGCAAGTGCTCTTAGAATATTTATTTAAATCTGTACTGAGATGTATGGGAAACTAAAGCTACTTCTGCATTATGCCCTCTGCATGAAGGATACGCAAGTGTATCCTTCTAGTCTCGTGCTTATGTCTTTGACACTAACATCACCCACCTAATTTTTTGAGGAATATTTTCTCTTGAATTTTGCTATGCAAGTATTTCCTCAGAGTTCATTGGCATGGATCTCAATGATTTCTCTTACCACAGGAACAAAGGGAAAAAAAGTTAGATGAACAGAGATTATATGTACACTTCTGCTGTGCTACCATCTATCACCCTGTGAGGTAATGATAAATGATAACATGAGATCCAGAAGAGAAAGCACGTGTAGAAGAAACTCCAGTAAATCATTAAATCAGGATGTGGAAGCTGATTGGGGCATCCACATAGTGCCGCAGTTCGGAGCGCCACAGAGAAGTTTGAGTAATTATAGACTCATCTGCTACTCTCCCCTTTTCATTGGGGCATGATCAATAAACAGGTCAAGCTGAAGTCTTGCTGGATAAGACGATCCTTTCTTTGTAGTCTTGATGCTTTTATTTTATCATCTGTGTGTCTGTGATGCAGCTCCAGTGTGCTGGAGACACAATAATTGAGGCATGAAAAATGACAAAAAGTGTTTGTTTTCTTTCACCTCTCTAGGAACACATCAGCATGCCCCTACACCTGCAGCAGTTCATATGGGTGTGTCATGTTTCAATATTAACACATCAATAGACTCAATGTAAGATATCAGAACAAGCTTTTCTCTATAATATTTCTCCATGTGTGATAGTAGACTCAGAATTTTAGGAAACTCCAGGCAGGTTCTCTTAGTTTACTGAAGGTGACTATAAGATTTATAATTCAGTGCTGTGTGGAGCTGCGTGAAGAAAACATGTCTATACTGAGAAAAAGAGGAATGGACCAACAGGCAAGGTGAGGTTTGATACATGAAGCAAATCTCTTAGTAGATAGCTTGTGGATTAGCTTCTGCTGACCATCTAGAAGTCAGCGCCATTCCCCTGATGGTAATCAACATTATCAATTAAATGAGTACCTAGAGGATGGATTCCTCTCCATTATTCCAGCAAAAATCTTCCAGAATAAGTCTTTATTTTAATAACCATGAAAATCCAGGTCTTGTATTTTTCCCCTCCATTTAGGGCTGATGAAAAAGGTCTCTGGATGTTGTAATGTACAAGAATCAATTTGGAAACTGCAAGGGATCCATCTTTGCTCTCAGAACCAATAGAGCTAGTACTGGAATTACAGTCAGCAGAGAGTTATTGCTGAGATGGTGTTAAAATCATCATCTCACACTGGGTAATCAAGGGTTTTAGGTCAAGCTGTGGTATTGACTGATTTGGCTGGCATAAAGTGCTGCTGAAGAATAAAGCAGGACAACACAGCTACAAATTGCACTGTATATAATAAACAGGTACCAAAGATCCCTACAAAGGGGCTTCAGAGATGGTCCTTCTACTATAGCACTCAAAGGTAGTTGGCGACTCCACCAACAAACAGCACGGAGATGGAACAGGTGAAAGTCCAGCCCTTGGTTGCTATTTCTAAGCAATTATATTAAATACAATAAGTATTTCTGCAAACATATTACAATCTTACTAAACAGTGAACATTTTGGATGACTTTTCCCGGTGGAAAGCACTGTAGTCAAAACCATTTTGAGTGGAAAAAAAATATTGTCAGTTTTAATTGCACAAATAGCATTGTGCTTAGCGGTTCCTTCCAACACCCCACTGTATGTAAGGAGAGAAGCAGATGACATAATAAACAGCCTTCCTATGATTAAATTTCTTTCTCATTTGATTTAGATAAAATGATTTTCATACCTAAACTATTTCAAATTTATTAACTGTAGAAAGTATGAACCAAAAATCCCACTATAGGTGTCTACCTACATAAGAAATTATATCTCTAATTTATATCAATATAAACAACTTTAGCTTGTTTTTTATTAAAATAATAGTGAAGACATTCTTGAAAAACTTAATATTACAAGGTGGGGTGTTTGTGCACACTTGTAACTCCAACACTCAGGAAGCTGAGGCAGGAAGGTCTTGAATTCAAAGCAGCCTGGGAAACCAGTTATGACTCTATCTCAAACAAAAAAAATAGTCATAATTTTTTAGTACCAAATTAAAACAAACAAATAAACAAAACCATTTTATCTGCACTTCATTGTTCATTGCATATCAGATTTACATTTGAAACATTGACTGGTGATGTTCTACAAGACAGAGGTTAATCTTTATTATCTGTTTGGTGTACTTTGTGTATCTTAATATGTAATATAGCTTAGAAAGTATTATTGTATCAATTTTACTGAGTAGAAGAGAAACATGAGGTTTAGAAATTACTTTCTTAGAAGGTGGGGCAATTTCACAGTTGGCAAAGTGTTTTTGCGACAAGCACAAAAATATGAATTTGAATGCCTGCACCCAAATAAAAATTGTATACAGCAATGGGTACCTGTAATTCAATGATGAAGAAGAAAAGGCAGGAAGATTCCACAAGTTTTCTATCTCAAACCTAGTTGAATTGGTGGGTTTCACGTTCAGTGAGAGTCTCTGTTAAAAAGCCAGTATGGATAATAACCAAGAAGAATGCCCAACATCAGACACTGCCTTGTATTTGTGTGCTTATGGCC
>NC_022029.1:39499389-39505383 GCF_000317375.1 Microtus ochrogaster
TATTAAGAAACAAATCCTCTCACTCAGAAAAGCATGCCATAATTCGCAGTATTGATCGTATTGATCCCAAATCTCTATGACTAGAAACCTTCAAGCTTTGAAGGGCATTGTAGCAGTGTCCACCTATTCCCTTCTCTATAAATAATAAAGTGATATAAAATAAAATGAAAAGTCTCATGTGGAATAGTTGAAATAAGACCTGTGATAAGATTTTCCCCATTTTGATATACCAGTAAATGGCAGTGGTTGGTTTGAGAGAAAGTAACAGCAATAAAGTCAATGAACTGATGGTTCCTCTCTGTGACAGAGGACATGCAGTATTGTGGAACAAAGGGACACTTCAGACTTCACTTTGAGCACACAATTCAAATCTCATTGCCATATACTCTAAAGTTCCTTTTGCATTATAAAAACCAAAATGAGCCTTCAAATTCTTCCAGTGTGGATTTCATGTTTAGTCACTCAAATCATTTAAAAAAAATACAACTACAACAACAAAAGACACCCTCTTTTATTTTCAAACTACTTTACCTCCATCTCCAATTTGCTTTCCATGTGTCTTGTTTTTTTAAATCATGTAATAGTTCCAGGAGCATGCTTTTTTTTTTTAACTATCTTGTGTTTCCTTCCCTCCACACATTTCTCATTCACGAAATGTATTCTAACCGTAAAAACATCTTTGCTGAAAGGTATTGAAGATAATATTCATATAGATAAAATAGTTATGGAAAGAAAACCAAGAGGACTGTTAGTGATGAATAGACTTATAAAATCTGCCCTATGAGGACGGCAGACAGAGTGGACCTAAATGAAGTGTTTTGACTCAAAAAAAAAAAGTCAGTCATCGGCCTCTGTTATTGGATGGTAAGCTCTCCTTAATTGCAAGCCATTAGCTGCTTACAAAGATATCATAAAACCAACAACAATTAAATGAGCCCCAGGAAACAATCTTCTCTGAACTTTCCACCTAAAACCATCCTCAGTTATGGGTCAAAAAAGGCATCATTATATTTTAAATGTCTTGAAGTCCATTTACTGAAAGCTGAGTGCAATGTTCTAGTTTGAATATTCATTTAACTGAAAAGTTTTAGGTGATGGGCTGCACTGTTGACTCTGTCTGTTGAATTTGAAAAAAAAAAGGAGATGAAAGATGGAGATGACGTGACTTTTGCAAAATGGAACACAATTAATACTTAATTGTCACAAATGCACTTGACAATTTCTCAAAAGGAGATGAAGTAATGTCTGTGACTTTCTGTGAGACCATGGTAAAGTAATATCTAGTTGCCCATTTACTTTATTTTAGCTGAAATAAGGTCCAGCAATGAATTTGATTTGCTAGTTTAAGAAAGTGCACTAATTTTAATTACCTTACTCTTTCAATGACTTATTTCTTAATTATTTATATGACAAATATGATTTTTTTCTATTAACTAGTACTTTACAAAAATATCCCCTTACATTATTAAATTGAATTTTATCTATCATTTACTATGACTTCTAAGTGTGGTTTACTTTTTAAATTTTGTTTCATCAAAAGTAAAAAAGGACAGTCGTTCCAGTATTTTATTCACTTAGCTTGCAAGCGCTTTTGATTTATAATAATATTTGGTCACTATCTGAACATGAATGACTTGATAGCTTTTATTTTAAAAACCCAATCATACTTTAGGCAATATTTGAAGATACAAAATAATTCTAGTAAGCCTTATTTCTCAGACTTAAGAAATGCTGTGACAGCCCTTCTTAAAATGCTCCCTTTCTACAGAGAGATAAGATTCTTATCCCTGGATTTTCTCCTCTATAGATGGCAAGTTTAAAATAAGGTGAACCTTTACACTGACGATTGCCTTTAACAGAAGGTGAATTGTTGGAATGATGTATTTTCCAAGGGAGCTATTCTGTTCATTTGTGGATGAAAAACAGTAAAAGAAAACCATAAATGAGCATAGCAACCCATTCTATTTTTAGATTGCTGTGTTATTATCTGGGATAGTTCTTTGGGCTAGGAATAGAAAAAGTTTCCACTCCTCTCTTTCTAGATACATCTCTCTCTCTTTCTCTCTCTCTCTCTCTCTCTTACACACACACACACACACACACACACACACATGAATGCACATGTGCCAACACATATAAACACATTGATGTCACTACAAAAATTATACTCTTCTACTCCATATGAACATGGGTAAATAAGGGTATAATGATATATTCAAATAACTAAAACTTCAGGGACAATTTATATATAGCCAATGATATTCAGCAGGTTAAAAAATTGTCATTTTGAAATATCATACACCATTCCAATCATATGCCCTGTATAGTAGACATTACCTTGTGACTTCATTTTTTTTTCTTTCTCTGATCTACAGTCCCTTGGTTATAAGCCTAACTTCACACTTGATCTGAAGGTATTGGCTTCATTTCATCTCTGCAGAAATAGCAGAATGATAAATCTATACCTTGTGCAGCTGCAAGGATTGTAATTTTATAATTCTGGCCTCCTTGAGTCCATTTCTGAGAATGATGTGGGAGTGATTTCTTATTAATAAAGAAACTGCCTTGGCCCATTTCATAGGCCAACCCTTAGGTAGGCAGAGAAAACAGAACAGGATGCTGGGAGAAAGTTGAGTCAGTGAGTCGCCATGGTTCTCCCACTCCAGGCAAACGCAGGTTAAGCTCATTCCTGGTAAGCCAGCTCGTGAGCTACATGGATATTAGAAATGGGCTAGTCCAGGTGTGAGAGTTAGCCGAGAAAAGGCTAGATGTAATGGGCCAAGCGGTGTTTAAAAGAATACAGTTTCCGTGTAATTATTTCGGGGCATAAACTAAGCTAGCCATGTCGGCGGCCGGGTGCGGGGACACAGCCACGCCGCTCTTATTTCAACATGAGAATAACAATTAATGCAACACATTTGTTAGTTCCTTTTGGGGGAAGTAAAAACTAATTGAAACCTTATATAGCATTACATAAGTAAAACGAAAAGGATATTGGCTTTAATTTCAAAGCCTCACCTTTGCATATTCACAGATCATTCATGTTTCATTAAAACATTGTGAATCTCCCCACTAAGGCATTCAGCTGTTGAATCTGGGACAACGATGACAATTGAATCTTTAATTGGTAATGCTTAACAGGATTTTTCCTTAGAATCATAAGCAATAGATTCTGAAATTTAAAAAAAAAGAAACACTCCACAGTTAATAATTCTCATTGTTTTATTTTCAAGAAAATAAAAGAAACATCACACACTTTTCCAAGGGAACTGACTCTTAGTTGCAATATTAACCTGTTCAGCCTTCTCCACTGTAATGTACCTGCTGGAACAATGCAAATACTGCATGTGGGCTTGCTAGCTTCAGATACGGATGTCCACACATCACTTTCCTTTCTGATCCTTTTCCTCATCTTTCCTTTTTCCCTTTCCCTCTCTTCCTGAAAAAAATAGGATAATTTGAATTTTGAGTTTAGCTTCTTTTGTCAAATTGGGAAATTATTACCATTTAATGTCTGACTTATGATTCTGATTTAAATATTTAAAACCATTAAAGAAATGTCATGTAGTTTCTCTAGGATTCATTTATTCATCAAATATTTTTTGAAGATCCGTAAATCAAATCTTAATGTGATTGATGATTAAATTTGGGATTTAAGACAAACCTACTTTTTTCTCATTAAGGATCTCACCTTTCACAGTTGAGGCAGTGTTTTTATGGTGGAAGAGGTGACAAACAAGTAAGAAATTGGTTAGTAATCCATAGATTTTAATTATTGCGATGATATAAAACATCCCAGAAATACCATTAATTTAATATTCAGTTCAGAGTAGACTTGTTTTCTCTAAATTATGACACAAACAGTATTATTCTGAAGAAAGGGATAACACATAGAGCAGATATTATTGCTATCTAACTTGATCTTGTCTGGGTCACCATTTTAGTATATTTTTGTAGAACTTCAAAGACATTTGAATCTCTTTGGCTGGACATAGAAGATTAAAGAACCTTTGTCTGTGACAGAATAGATGGCACAGGGAATTAATTGCTCAGCAAAGATCCCTCCACTAGTAATTGACATAAACTGATATATAACTATGGGTACTCCTATAGTTTCATGGAGCATAGCTGCAATTCTCCATGCAGAGGAAGCTCAATTGCCTGTGAGGGGAAGTCATCTTGATAGTATTCCTTGTTGTCTATGTCTCATCTGCTCTTAGCTCAGTATGCTGCTTGAACCAGCTGAATTTATGTAAATTCTTCAAAAATAAATTGATTATGAAATATTTTCTTAGTGTCAACACATAAAATCATCCAAATTAAGATCCTTTTCCACGTTTGTTTTCCTCCTGTCCTGGAGTCTTTCTTTTTTGTTGTTGTTATTGTTGCTGTTATTGTTTTGTTTTGTTCACAAAGTCACTATTCTTGACGGCTAGAATAAAAGTCTAGTTTCATGTAAACTTGGATGTCTCAGTAACTAAATGATTCTGAGACATCATCACAGTATTAAGTATGGTAATAATAACCACTGAATACTATAGCGTTATATATCTGAGTCTCTTCCTGAGGTAAATTAGTTAGGGAAAAAAATGAAGGTACTGGCTTTGGAATATATCCAAGAAGGTAGAGAAAAATAGCTATTAAAAGAAGCAAAGCATTGTTTCTTCATAAATCTATAAAGCAAAGCAGAGGCAAAATGAGCTCAAGGGAATCTCCACTCAGGTATAGATGAAAGTTGCAACCTCAATGATAAAATCAAAGATATAATCATTTCCTGAAACTGGGTAATAAAGCTTAGGAATTTGACCTGAATATGATAATAGTTATAAAATAGTTAGTTATAAAAAAAACTGAGTTCACATCCTGACAAAGCTTCTATGCTAGCCAAATGGCTGAAACCAGAGTCCTTCATGCACAGTAAGACTTTCAGAACTTATATAAGACAATAATTTGTTAACAATATGCACTTGTATTAATTCCTAGTAACCTCTGAGCTAGCAGAGGAGTCCACCTCTGACCAGACAATAACAGACCCTTCTCTGGAAACCATGCAGAGAACTCATCTGCACTAGAAATCTTATGCAATTATGATTTTCCCTCCGGCCTTTGTAATGATGATTCACTTTGATCCTACTTGGCAAGTGCTCATCCTGTCATTGTTAGATATTTCTGTGTAATGAATTATTATAGACATAATTTATTAAGTCAGCACATTCATAGTACATTTTTGGTGTGCTATGACTAGTAATGACTTTGCTGGATTTTCTACTTCAGTGTGTCACAGAGCCATATTAAAGGATCAACAATTCCATCCAATCACAGGCTCCTCTGGGGTAAAATATTTTTGTGAGCTCATATAGACTGGAACAGCAATTAATTTGTGTGAACTTTGAGCTGTTTGGACTGTATTCCTGAGAATGTTGCCTGATTTTTACAATGAAAGAATTAGTACAAACACAAGATAAAAACATAAAAATGTAGGTATATGGTACAAAATCTCTCTCTTCTCTGTCTGTTTGTCTGTCTGTCTCTCTCTACATATATGTATATATATACATATATATAAACATGTGTGTATCTATATATACATATAGATATGTGTATATCTATATATCCACATGTGTATGTATATATATTATATACATTTAAGAGTACACACACACATGTTTCCTGGTGCCTGTTACAGAAGAGGGAACACCCTCTTGACAATTTATATGTAAATAGGAAAATAAAATATACATAGTAGTAAATCTTACAGATGCTCCTCAAAAGGAACTTGAGACATTTGCAGAGACTACTCCTTTATTTGAAAGTTGCTGGACACAATGTATAAAGCTATACTAGTTGTGGAACCTGAAACATCATCCAAGAGTCCAACAAGAGTAAAAGCTCAGAGATGCCAGATGACATAGAGCCTACTGGCCTCTGTCATCTCACTGTGAGCCACATGATGATTCTCAGCATGATTCCTGGCCCTTCTCTCTCTCTCTCTCT
>NC_022029.1:39505493-39536643 GCF_000317375.1 Microtus ochrogaster
TGTGCTACCACCGCCCGGTTTCCTGGCCCTTCTCTAGCTTCAAATGCAACAGCAAGATGAATACATTTTATTGACAGTGTTATCATGTTGATAGCCTTGCTTATAGTAATTACAATAATCTTAAGAAAAAATGTAAATTACCATTCCTGAATTAATCTTCCTTAACAATATGTTAATAAATTTTAGATGATACTATTAATATATAGCATTATTGAATGGTAGATGTCTAAGTAGGCCTTCATGGTGGTTTACATATTAACTGTGTATCATTTTGCATGCTTTCTCTTTCGGTCAGAAGAAAGAGAAAGAGAAAAGCAGATATAGATAGAGAGAGAACAAAGTTAAAATGGAACAAGACAAATGACAATAAGTTGCATAAGCTCAACCAGGTGTTATTTCCAATTGCAGCTGCTGTGCCAGATGTGTAACTTTACTGGGACAGATCAATACATCCTTGAGTAACTGAGAAACAGTTATTGACCTAGCAAATGTGCTCTTTCTTCTCTCCAGGGATATTCAGGAAAGAGGATAAGAAATAGTTTGCATTTGCCGGAAATGCATAAACTATACATTTAGAGTCTTATCTCAAATAGTTTTAAGTTTTCTCATCCTCACACAATATATTCAGTAATAACCCAGATCCCTTGACAGCCTTGTGGGATGTATACTTTTGTCTCCAAATAATGTCATTATTTTCACTGGACCCAGTTAATGGAAATTACTATGTACATTGGATGCCATGCACTCTGGGGTGTTAGGGAGAAAATGTAATGCGCATACAGATTAATGAGTGTTTCAATCTAGGCATGCATTTGAGAAGTTTGTGAAATAACCATATCTGGACATTCCCTCCAAATTAAAAAAATAAAAAAAAATTTTAGAGTGGCCTATAAATGCATGATGATATCTGTGTTAATGATAATTCAGGAGTATGTTCCTTTTGTGTGGTCCCTGAGAATTACAGGCTTCTTTGAGAGCTTTAAGCTGTCACATATGCAGCCAAAAAGCTTTGTCTACAAGGTGTGGTATATTCCAAGATGCTAGAAGTAACTTTACCACAGCTAGTTTAAAGGAATGTTTGATGTAGAACATTGCAGAGCTTTAGCAAAGCTGTGTCTGGACTTATCCGAGCCCTGATAGACAGTGAAAAACTATGCCAGGATATCTCCAGCAGCTGCTGGTCTTAATTAGGAACTGTTGTACAAGCACAAAAAAAATCTATTATAGGACAAACATGACATATTTGTCACAATGCCTCAAGACATCCAGAAGCCATATGTAAGTTTCACTACTAATTAATCCTAGCGCTAAGAGCACCTATATCTATCCCAATATCCCTCCCTAAGTAAAGAGCCCTAACTTGCTATGGGATTCTCCATGTCCAGGTTGTTGAAACAATCATGGTTCAATTTCATGAAAAGATTATTTACTGTAAGTCAGTAATTCAGTGTTAGAAGTGCCTCCAAAGACAGAATTGATAAGAAACCTTAAGAACAAGGTGTAGAACTTTAAACAATGGCTTGGGTCTAAAGTTTGATGTAGAATAAAAAATACATGAATCTAAAGCACTAATAAATTACTGTACAGAGGTGAATGGCCTAGTTCAATGGTCAAAAGTATGTACAATATAAACCTAGAAATGTGGAGGTATGAGGAAAAGCAGGCAAACTGAAGAGAATGTGAACAAAGTATGAGAATCTTTGTGTTCATGGCAGAGTCCTAAAAAAATCATCCATCAGAGAGACAGTATTAACAACTTAGATATAAGGACCGTAAAGTGGTCATTAGTCACCCCCAGACTTCAAAGTACTTCTGAAATATTCCTATGAATGATGTATTTATTATGGATGAATATCTATTAACATATATTTCTTAATTATACATTAAGCTTTAAATGAGCTGGACAAACACAATACCTTAATCAACATCAGAAATACATATACACAGTATAATAAAATTGACGTTAAATTTGTATCAATAAATCAAGATTCATACCAATGCAACTTTCTACAGTATATCCCTCTTTAAATGTAAACAAACATTCATAAACAATCATTTAGGGAATTTGGGCACAGTTCTCTCCTACCTGCTTCCTGCTTTTTTGGGGGGTGAAGTAATTTGGGGGGAAGTATTTATGGCGACCATGCAAGGTTTTTGGTCCATCAAACCATATTGGGGGATTCATACCAATGCAACTTTCTACAGTATATCCCTCTTTAAATGTAAACAAACATTCATAAACAATCATTTAGGGAATTTGGGCACAGTTCTCTCCTACCTGCTTCCTGCTTTTTTGGGGGGTGAAGTAATTTGGGGGGAAGTATTTATGGCGACCATGCAAGGTTTTTGGTCCATCAAACCATATTGGGGGATTCATACCAATGCAACTTTCTACAGTATATCCCTCTTTAAATGTAAACAAACATTCATAAACAATCATTTAGGGAATTTGGGCACAGTTCTCTCCTACCTGCTTCCTGCTTTTTTGGGGGGGTGAAGTAATTTGGGGGGAAGTATTTATGGCGACCATGCAAGGTTTTTGGTCCATCAAACCATATTGGTCTGGAAGCATTCCACAGGGTCTCATCCTCTGTAGAAACTAAAGAAGTACCACTTTTTTAAAATAACTTATCTTTAGACCAAAATTTTGAAGACAAAATACCTTTAAAGTATATATATTGATTACTTAGCTCCTTCACCATCAAAAATTCAAAGAAAACACAATAATATACACAATCCAGATGCTTTGTGTATATTCCATCCTTACATAGCTTATTTGTTTTTATTCTATTACTTTTAATGTTTATTTGCTTTACTCTTCTAATCTTTGACTTTCTGCACTCTATCTCTTTAAAGTCTTTTTTAAAAACCATTTATATTTATAACTGTCTATATTCTATTTTTCTCTCTCCCAAGCCTACTTACATTTATCCAACACCATGACTTGTTTAGAGTTCTTTTATGTCTAAATCTGTCCTATTGTGTATCTCTAATGTTTTTCTGTCTAAGAGCATTTTTTAAAGTGCTAAGTGCTTTTAAGGCTCCTTTGCCGTTTGGCTCCAACCAGCCCAACATGGTGGGGGGAGGTCTGTTTAGCATGAACCATGCTCACAGCCCTGATTTTAGGCACACACTGGGTCTATTTTGCCATTAAGCAAGGTGTAGCACTCTAGTCTCAAACACCATTTAAATGTTCTATAGTCAAGCCTCATCAGAGTTTGTTCTGGCAGCATGGCCCAGGAAGCTGCAGTTTTAAAACTGTGTGGCATTTTTTCTGCTACTGCTGAATCAAGAAAACCTCTCTTTAAAAAGCCATAACATTAAGCCGTGCTTAAATCTGGGTGTGTGTGTGTGTGTGTGTGTGTGTGTGTGTGTGTCTATAATTACTTTTTAAGCTTTCTCAAGTTTTACATGTATTTAGTCAACCATGTTGGTGCACCAATTTTCACTCTGTATGCTGGGAATACCATTGGTTAATAAAGAAACTGTCATGGGCCTGTGCAGAGCAGAATAGAGGTAGGTGTGGAAAACTCAACTGAATACTGAGAGAAAGGAGGCAGAGTGAGGGAGAAGCCATGGAGCCATCGCTGGAGACAGACATGTTGAAACCTTGCCAGTAAGCTACGAGCTTCATGGTAAAATATAAATTAATGGAGATGGGTTAAATTAATATGTAAGAGTTAGTCAATAAGAAGCTAGAGCTGATGGGCCAAGCAATAATTTAATTAATGTAGTTTCTGTGTGGTTATTTTGGGAGTCTGTGCATCTGGGAAAAACTATTGGCCTCCTACAAGATCATTCCCATCCAGGAGCAGGCAGGAAGGACAGTATGTAAGTAAAAAACATTTCTGAAATTCATTACTTCATAGGACTCTAAGAGTTAAATTAAAAATACGTTAGTCCTTACCATCTTTAAAGGCCTATAGTCTACAAGGGCTGAGGGAGTTCTCATTGTCTACAAAGGTAATTTGTTTGATTAAAAACACCCTTTTGCATCTCATTTCTTACTTTTTGATAGTTTTGTTAGTTTCTGCTCTCTTTTTAATGTGAAAAACTCACTTCGTAAGCAAACTACTGGAAATGGAACTCATGTGTACACCAGAAAATGCTAAATTGAAAAAGGCCAAGTGTAACAGAAGCTCCCAGAATTCTATGAGGACTAGTCTAGTGTAGACTCCTCGTAATAGAGGATATGGAGCCTGAACAGCCCATCTTCTGTTGCCAGGCAACAAAGACACCAACTCAGAGACAAAACCTTTGACCTATAACCTATCCTACCTGCAAGACGTGTTGGGCCAATGGAATCCACAGAACTTGTGGGATTGGCCAAAGAATGACTATTCTAACTTAAAGTTCATATGATGAAAGGTATCCCATGCCCTACACAATCTAAATGGATGGCCACAAACTGGAGGCTGGATAGCCAGAGACAAATTGTAGAAAAAAAAAAGAGGATGTGGAGAGGGAAATAGTAGGGGTAGAGGGGTGGAAATGCAGTTGTGATGTATTGTTTGAGAGAAAATCAAATTAAAAGAAAGCAAGCTCTGGAATTCTACTAATTTGAGTCTACGTCTGATTGATATATATCTTTTTGTAATATCTTCTCCAGTCTTTGTTTTACCAACCAAGCATTCTGTTAGAATATAACTCACTTTTACCGTTTGAAATGAAAGTTATCTTTGTAATGTGTGACCTGGAAGATCCATCACTTGCTATTTAGCACAAAATATCTTTAGCTTCCTTGTTTTGTAAGGATGTAAATAACTTATTTCACAGAGTATTGATCAGCACTGGGTAGATAAAGGATATATATTAGGTTAGGTATCTGAATCTGTATTTACTTAATTACAGGTATGCTGTTTGGTGAATAGGAATCTAAAGAGGATATTTTACTTCTACTAGAAAAAGTATTATGTATGACTTTATATAATAATGTGTCATATGTGTAATAAGTAATACAAATCAGATTATCATCTCTAAAATGTGTTTTGTGTTCATATGCAATGTTAATTGTAATCGCATAAAATTGATATTGCTGAAGCTATCAACAATCACAGGAATATGTATATCATGTATTGGTTATCTAATGAAACCCTAACCCTCAGTAAAATTTAATGACTATTAGCAATAATACAGATAGTTTTACTGTGTACAGTCATGAGAAGTCCATATTGTTTTTGTTTTTTCATTCCCAGAAAGCACAAAGTAAGTGAGTTAATGTTTATTATCAGTAAGCAGAGTAGTCATTATTACAGGGTTGATAAAACTAGGAAAGAAACATTATGAGAGTTTCTGGAATATTCTCTATGTTGCCATGAAAACATCCAGGAATTGTTTGCAAAATGATTGTTTAATTTGTGAAAAATTAACATACTTTAATAAACCTGTAAGCACTTGTTTCTAGGCATCATTAAAAGTTAATGAAAACTAAATGGAATGAAACCCAGAAATATTTTCCATGAAATTATCTAGCCCAAGCAGGTTTCTCAAACAATAGACTTTGTTATTTGAATACATCAAAATATTCCATTTGACACTCATCATAATTGAGAGTGAAATAATTTATTACTGCCAGGTAATTGATTCCTATTGTAGCATCACATCTTGTGTAGTTCTGTGGTGTTTAAAACTCCCACATTCATATAATGTATATCAGAATGCTTTCTTAACTCAGTTAAAATTCATGACAGGTTTGACAGGTTCTGAATCAAAGCATTAATGCATCCTTCAAATTAATTTTCATGATATTATTTTGAAATGCTTTACAATTTGGCTTTCAACTTCTTAATTCCAATATATAAATCATATCAGACACTCAGTCTTTCTTACAAACTTTCATTATTATTGTATTCCCTTTTCCCATTTTGATTTCTTTCCTTTTAGTTCAGGAAAAGTTGCAATCATTATACCTAAACATCAGACTGCAAATTGTGTTGTTTAATATTTTGCCTCATTAGTGATTTGAATCTTAGTGCTTGTGAGGAAAAGGTGATAGTGTCAAAAAGTAAATGATTAAATTTTAATGCATTAATACAAAGGTCAAGTTAATAGATGTTATCAATTTTGGTTGCATAAAACAATTTAAAGACATATTTATTTTATTTTAATATAAATGAGTGTTTTACCTTCAATGTATGTGTGTATATCCCTTGTGTGCTCAAGAGGGTAGAAGGGGGTCTTAGATCCCCTGGAACTGAAATTACAAACAGTTGTGACTTCAGCTCGATGAGTTCTCTGCACCTGCTCTTGTTGAGCACTGCACCATATCTTTAGTCAATATAAGGTACATTTTAAAAATGTCAAATAAGCATATTTTGATATTTGTTCCATATATATGCATATATACACAGACATATACACATAGATAAATACACACACATACACACACATATATATGAGAGATACTAGTGTCTAATTATCAAAGAACTACAATAAGTGCTCCAAATTATTTGGTTTTATTAGTGTGTATGTCACAAAATGTTCAAAACTGTACATTGTGTACAGAAAGAGATTTATTTGAAGAGAATTTTGGATCATGAAAGCTCAGATCAGGGAGCCCTGTATTATTGGCCTCTGGTGAGGCTTTCTCAGTAATATAACAATATAGACTACATCATAGAGGAGGCAAACAGATAAATCACATGATACAGAAAGTGTCTTAGCATTGCTGTTGTTGTGAAGAGACACCATATGCATGGAAACTCTTACAAAGGAAAACATTTAATTGATCCTAGCTTATAGTTTCAGAGGTTTAGCCCATTATAGTCATGATGTGAAACATGACAACATGAAGGCAGACATTGAACTGTAAAAGGAGCTGAGAGTTCTACCTCTTTACCCAGTTGAAGGACACTGCGTGACACACTGCATGTAGCTTGAACATGTGAGACCTCAGTCTACACTCACAGTGACACACTTCCTCCAAGGTCACACCTACTACTACAAGACCCTACCTCCTAGTAGTGCTACTCCCTAAGGGCCAAGAATTCTCACATATGAGTCTCTGGAGCTATTGCTGTAAAATGAGAGATTGCTTGTTAATTTCCCAGCTGCCCAGACCCAAATAATCACACTGAAACTTTATCAGTTACAACACTGTTTGGTCAATAGTTTACGCAATTTCCTAGCTAGTTCTTATATCTTTAAATTAACCCATTTCTATTAATCTGTGTATCACTAAGAAGCTGTGATTTATCAGGTAAGGTTCTGTTCTGGCTGTTCTGGTGGGTGTCTTTCTTCTTTGGCAGCTACATGATGTCTCTTTGATTTCACCTACTCTCTCTCTCTCTCTCTTACTGCCTGGACAGTCACCAAAAATTTTTCTGTAATATTGGGGCATTTATCTTTAGCCTACATACATATAGTATCCAGAAGACTTTTCCATTAAGCAGGAAATTTGAAGATTTGTTTTGCTTGTAATGGCAATGTTTATCAGTTGCTTTCTTCTGTGTTCTTGTTTGGCAGTTTATTCTGTGATGAAGGATCATTCCATCTTTTGGAAAGTTTAGCAGTCTCTTCTTTGTGGGTCCTTCATGTCCAGCTCATATAAGATTCCATAACGATGTCCAGGCAAGGGCAGTTCTTTCCCAAATACTAACCTTGTCATATTGAAGGTAAATTTCATAACAAGTGTCTTCAATGCCTATCAACCTCTCTGAAGTAATTGGTAGTATCAGAAACAGACATGCCTCACTATTGAAAAAAGTTTAAATTTTTAAAACATTATAAATGGTATATTTTGTATGTCTTTGAAAGATTTGAAGAATACCCATCCATATAAAATATATCTCTGTATATCTAGAAAACCTAACTAACATGACTGTAAGTTTGATTATTACAGATGACTATATATTAATTTGTATTTTTAACTATACATTATATTTTAAACGAGCTGCACAAACAGAATATCTTAAATAAGAACAGAAATACATATACACAGTGTAACAAAAATCAACCTTAAATTTTTATCAATTGACCAAGATCAATACCAATGCAAAATGTACATCTTTATATCATATCCCCTTTATGTTTTTTTAGAAATTGACTGTGAACATTCATCACTTATAATCAACCCTTTTAAAATGAAAACAAACATTTATAAACAGTCATTTTGGGAATTTGGGCTTTGTTCTCTTCAAACTGTTCTCTGCTGTTTGTTGGATAAGTATTTTAAGAGTTTACAGATACCTTTTTTTTGGGGGGGGGTCTTATTTCATCAAACCACATTAGCCCAGAACGAATCCACAGGTTCTCATCTTCTTTGGAAACTGCTTTTCCAAAGCATCATATCCTTAGACCCAAATTTTAAAGCTAAGATACCTTTAAAATGTATATGTTAGTTTAGCTTAGTAGACCCCACAATCAAATACCTCTCTGACGTCAAAAAATTCAAACAAAAGACAATAATATGCATAATCCAGACTCTCTGTGCATATTCCATCTTTGTGTGACTTATTTTTTTATTACTACTTTACTCTGTGACTGTCTCTACTATTTTAACATTACTTTTACTGTCTTTTTAAAGACTTTATCTTATTTTTTAACCTATTCCTTTTTATAACTGTCTATACTCTTTTTCTTTTGGTGCATTTATCCAACACTCTGATCCATTTGCAGGTCTTTTATTCTTTGAATCTGTCTTTATTGTTTATCTGTAATCATTGTGTGACCAAGAATGCTTTGTTTTTTAAATGCTAAGTAGGCATGACTAGGCCTAACTCCACCACCCTGGTTGTTGACTCTGCCTGATCCAACATGGCCTAGGCATGTTCAACACCTTTGTGAGCCAAGTACTGCCCCAGCTCCAGGAACACAGCAGGTTTATGTTGCCACTAAGCAATTTGTAAGATGCTGCTCATAGACTCCATTTAAATTTTCCATGACCATACTAGCATGAACCAGGAAGGTAGCTCTTGAAAGGGACTTGCAGTTTTTGCTGCTAATGCTGAGTCAGGAAGCATAAATTTTATGTGGATGTAGCTAACCCTTGCTGGTACACCATTTTGTAAGTAGAGACTGCTTGTTCATTTCCCAACTTGCCAGACTCGAATAATCAAACAGAATCTATATTAATTAATCACAGTTTGGCCAATAGCTTAGGTGGTTTCCTAGTTAACTCTTATACCTTAAATAAACCCATTTATATTAATCTGTGTAATGCCACTAGGCTGTGGCTTATTGGGTAAGGTTCTGTTCTGGTGCCTTTCTCCTTTGGCCATTACATTCCATCTCTTTGACTCTGCCTACTCTCTCTACACATCTCTGTTCAGATTTCCTGCCTCACTTTACTCTGCTAAGCCACTGACCAAAAAAACTTTATTCTTTATCCATTAAAAGCAGGAATATGCAAAAGGAAACCCACATCACATTCCTATTCATACCACCACATTGAGCAAACACAAGCTCAGGAGTCATTCTAAGAGTAGGACTTTCATTATTTAATTACTTTCTAATATGCTCAATGACCTAAAATCTCACCACTCAATATTACCACACTGAGGACACAGAACATTAGGGGACAGATGGCATTAAATATCACAGAACTCATTGTCTTATAGGACTGACGGACAATAAAATACACACCTTGCTTTCAAATCTCTCACTAAACCAGACAGGAAGTTCTACATGAGAATTGTTAAGCATGTCTCACACAGTAAGTATAAAATAAAGTATAATTACTTTATTTTAGTATTTTAGTAGATGTATCTGTCAATATAAAGCATTTAAGAATCATTTTTCATTCTCTTCTTAACTGTATTTTCAGACTCGGGTTTCTTTTACACTAAAAGTCAACTCCAATAGCATTTTACTTTCATATCCAGAAGGTGTGCACATATGGCTTTCTTCACCTGAAAAAACAAACTTAATTTGTCCCATTATAAAACATAAGACTTTATGGTCCCCATGATGTTTTATATGACATTCCCGGCATCGAGTGAAGATCAAGGGGAAACAAACAGACAAAGAAACATTTTCCTGAATTGAGTCATTGTACACAGACTCTTGAAGGGATGAGTAAATGCCAGGTTGCAGAGTATAGGGCTAGTGGTATTATGGGAAAAGATTTGGAGAATTTTCCCTAATGCGATAAACTGGTTATAAGAGGGAATTACTTGCTTGTGGTAATGGCCTCTCTTGGAACAGTCATTGTAACACAGAGGTGCTTAAGGAAAACTTTACATGCCAGTTTTTGGCTGTCTTTTGCATTGGTGTCAACCAGCAATCCTGAACACATGGTGTTCCGTGTTCATCAATGTACAACTTGCATCAAAGTGTTTCACAGATAGTGGAGCTGACTATGCTGTTACAAAGCACAGACCACATGGACAAGCTGGAAGTAAATATTCCAGTCAATTTCAGCTCAAGTCTGATATCAAAAACAATGAGTATATAGTCATTTTCGAAGTAAATGGATTTACAGATTGCTCTAGAACCCAGGCTTATTGCTCTAAAGGAGAACATAGATGAACTGTCCCTACCAACACCTGAAAAAACCCTCAGAATGCAGAGTTTAACACTTGTGTTAGAGTCAAGGCACTATGTAGGATGAATTATTTTGTATTTACCTAATTACTGGAGTAATTAAGTAAGACAAAAATCCAAAGTAAAATTCAGAAATGTCTCTTGGAAAAGCTTATTGGTTAGTAAAATAAATGACAAAAGCACTCACACCCGCAGGGAATTAAGCAGAGTATAAAAATTCATACATACTTAAAATTTAAAATTATAAGGGGCACTGACTAAGGTGTTCAGCTTGAGTGTAACCCTCTACTGCATGACAGGAAAAAAGAAGTACATCATTGAAAATGTTTTATTTGAGATGTACTTTGAAACATTTTTTTCCAAAAAAAAATATGTACTTGTTTGTTTCTTTGTTCATTTGTTATTTCTTTTTTTAAGTAAAACTATACCAGGGAGTGAATGTCATGTCTTGAGAGGAGAAAATTTTTCTCTGTTCCTCTATACTCTCAGTTGGGACCGCTATATAAAAGACAAAATAACAACAGTAAATATACACATTTCTTGATATTAATTTTTTTGATGTGGGAGGCATCATAAGAAAATGAACCATAAAAAGGTGATAACTCTTGGTACCTTTCATGCTATGTTTGATGAAGACAGAGAGGGTACTGGGGGAATTTGAAAGAACAGAGGAACAAAAGAGGGCTAGTAATAGGGGACCAGGTGAAGCTGGATCTTTAGGACCATCTCCACTGGTCCTCTTATCCTCAAGACCAGTTTTCCTTCCCCAAGGGCTTCTTACTCAGGAGGGTATTCTGACTTGCTTTGAGAGTGTTAGAGAGTTATTTCTGTAGTAGTTGTTTCTGAAAATTTGCTGAAAATAATCAATGCATCATCTTTGCTATATTTGGGGGGACAGTTCATTCTAAAGCTTTAAAAGCCACAAATAAGCTTGAAAAATAAAACCTGTCTTTTTTCTTTTCCTTGGTCAATACTGTATCCACATACAAAGTCTAAATATAAAACAGAAGAGAGTCTCCAGAGGTGGTTTTTAGGCTAAAAAAAAATGCAGTACGTGGTGAAACAACTAAGATGCACTTGCTTCACACTTTCCCCGAAACTTAGAGTACTCCTGAGACACCTAAACACGACTGTGCAATTGGATTAGAGTCCTGCCGGAACAATTAGTTGCTCAGTTTGTGTTTACTAGAAACACCAAGACTGTGTAAATAACACTAGAGACCAACCTTGGAGATTTAACCCGTCCCTAACAGGCAGATCTGCGTAAGCCTGCAAGTCTGAATTAATCCTTATCTGAGCAGTCTTCAACTAACTTGTTAAAGAAGGTGAGATCTCAAAACTGAGAATTAGCCACAGATTTTGTTCCTCTCTCTTCACTCCTCAGCTGCCTGCTCTCTTTTTACTACTCGCAAACACTACTGTGTAGTCTCCTAGTTCTAAGACGTATTTATTCGCACACACAGAACTTGTTAGGAAGTAAAGTGGCCCCCAAAGTTAGTCACAACAGAGGGTGTAAGAATTCCAGGTGACTCTATAAAACATCAAAAATCTACACCTGAAATTTATAGAAACTTATAATAATTATTGGATAAAATTTATTCCAAAGAATTTATGCTAGGACTGAATTTCATCAAAGACTTTATCACTTTTCTGTGATAACTTAATAAAACAGATTAAGAGGCATAGAAAATTATCTTAATTACTTTAAAATAAAAAGACACATGACTTTTGTTTCTTATTTCCTTTGTTGACCAAAACCTAGTTCTGTTATGAAATTGCAAGTTCATTATAGAATTGTGGATATGATTTGCCCTATCATAGCTACTCCTTGACAACTTAGAATATTTACTGGCTTAAACACATCAAAACAATTTGCTTCTCTTTCATTAAGAAAACTAAAACCCCATTGCTAGAGTCTCCCACCTCAGGACTTTTGTATTTTTCTAGTTTCTGTAGTTAATCCAGGCTATAAACTCACAGCTGAAAGTTTGGATCAAAATTCATAAATGAAAGAAAGCATGGAATTTGCCTTTCTGGGTAAGGGTTATCTCACTCAATGTAATTTTTCCATTACATTGAGTCTGTCTCTTTGCCTTTGAACTTCATGATTTCAATATTCTTTGAAAAAAATGAAACACTATTTCAAGGTGCATATGTATGCAAAACATTTTTATTATCAGTTTGTCAGTAGAACAACATTTTGTTTGTAAAGTTTTCCTAGCTTGTGGGTGTGATGGTGTTCACAGGTATACCCCTGGGGGCCATTGACCAACTAGCTTTGTCTAAGTGAGTTCCAGGCCAGGAAAAGTAACTGGCAAAAACAGAAATAATTTTTTGGGGGGTGGAGTGAATTCAGTGCCAAAGGCATGAGACCTGAGGTTGGGTTCTAGCCCCCACAGGTACACATGCTTGCATATACATTCACACACATGCACACACACACTCACACACACATGCACGCATGCACACACACACACACACATGTTCTCTTACACACAGCAACATACACACATTCTAGAGTATATGCTGAACTAGTGAAGTTAAAAAGACAATTAAAAATAATCATTATCTTAGGCAAATACAAATGACTGAGATGTAAGATTGAAGCTATTCTAGAAGACAATCAGTCTTAAAATTGCTTTGAGAGCTATAGACATTTCCTTGATACATTTTGTAGAATAGTTTAAATTGCTTGTGTGTACAAGAGAATAAAGAATAAACATTGCCAAAGACTCTGGAATTCCTGCATGAAGGTTCTTGCTGAATTTAATGAAGGCAAGCACTTGGCTTCCACTCTGTGTATTGTACAGTAAAGAATGAAGTGGAAACCAGGTAAGGAGATACAACCTTCTGACCACAACATTCAGAAAGCTGAGGCAGGTGGAGGAGGATTTCCAGGACTGTGTGGGTTACAAAATAAGCCATCATCTCAAAGAACAGAAACAAACATAACCTGCAAAATCAACCTAAAAACTTAATGGAACTGAAAAGGAAAGAGAAAACAGGAGGTAGGGAGGAAGAGGGGGAGGGAGGGCAAGAGAGAAGAAGGAGAAATGGAGGGAATGACCTTGCAAGTATTAACATTTCAAACCATCCCTTGCATTTCTCTTTTAAAGGACTTTAGAAACATGCTTTGTGGCTGTAGCTTTGTTTTGTATTCTGCACTTGTGTCTCTCTCCTCCAGGCCTTAAATGAACTCACCTTGAAGACAGATGAGTCTTTGTAAGAAAGACTAGAAAATGGATTGGAACAGAAAGTTGTAAATATATTCCTAATTGCTAAAAGGCAGTTAGTTACTTTTTTATAATAATACAAAAACAGCTCCTTTTTAGTTCTGATAAAGCTCATTTTATACTTCATTTTATAATTTCAGGTATACAATAGAGCTCTATATTTTAAATGTAATTTTAATATTATTGATAAATCCTACATAATTATTCCATTAACCTGTGTAAACACTTTCACTTTCTCCTTCCATTCTGTAGCTGAATGAAAATAGACCCTCCAGGACCTCATTTACTTGCTATACCAGTCTCATTTTAAAAGCCAATTAATTTAGATTTTTCAGCATTTTAATTACATGACTCCGTTAATGCCCCCAAATAATCTATAGAGAATAGCTTTCTAAATTCAATTAAATAGAAACAAAAGTTCTCAGTTTTCCAGAATTTCTTTTGTCAAATTACATCTTGTTTAAATATGGAACATGAGCCCAAATATATGTTTTTCTACTGCATAAGAACATATTCCATAGTCTTGTATTTCAAAATATGTTACGTTATCAAATCCATAAATTTAATATTTGTGGAAAGTCAATACAATGCTAGCATCACACGTGTCTTCATGCACGTGTCTTATTCCACTTTCAAGGTGCTATGGAAGAGGGAACTCTGGTTCAAGCCCATCCAGGACTACATAGTATGATTAGGTTTTCAACAATTAAAGACAATAACAAAATCTTTCTGGGCTAGTCTCACCTATGGCAGAGCTCAATACACATATTCTGTTCTATTGAGGGAAGCTGCTGTATCATGCTTCATTCCTCCTGTGTACAGGCCAGGACATGTGAGGGAAGTCAGATATATTTGTAGCCAGTGTAACACGAGCAAAAGAAGTCTGTATTCACCTATATGAAACCGTGAACAGGTAACCATGTGTGGCCTTCCTTGTGTGATTCCCCTTTTGGTTGGGTAAAATGGCAGAGATTTCAGCATGACCTGATTTCCTACACACTCTATCAGAGGGTCATCTTGCTGACTTAGGGTATCTATTTTATGTACTACACATGAGGGTGGAGTGACGTTGCTAAACACAGGCCATGAGTATGAGGGCATATGTGCTGTGAGAACAGAAATCTTTTCTAGCATGTCGAACCATGGAAAAGAGAAATACACATCAATATACAAAACCAGACACATCTAACTTTCATTTTATATTTTTACTGTTTCTGTTTGGGAAATGTTTAACAGACCTAAGGACAAATCTAAATTCAAAGAGTTGAGACCGCTGGGGAGACATTTTCATTTTGTTCTTTCTGCTGCCCTTAACCATTCTTGTTCCGGTAATCTTGGGCTGACATAAGAAGTTAAGTTCCTACTTAAATCGTTACACTGTTGCACTCCTTCTGCTCTTCCTCTCCTCTATTCCCTATTGATTTAACTTCAAACAATTTCTCTTGGCCTCACTTTTTATTCCAATTTTATCTTATCTGTCCTTGGTTTGTCTGCCACTGATATGCAATAATCATAAAACTTTTAGCTCTAAAGTCCTAAGCATGTGACTTACCCTAAATGTCATATAAGTCTAGATGATACTCATTTTGAATGTTCTCTTTTGATCCAATCAATAGGCAGTATTTCAGAGACCAGTAACCTGAAATTCAGTTTTACAGAGCATTTTCTCCCTGCATTTCAAGGAACTGAACTGAACAAAGTGATTTTATTTTATTTTCTCAGAACTGTTAACCCAAGTATCACCCATAAAAAACATAGGTAATAATTTCAAAATCATACACATCTAGTGATATTTCTCTCCATGGTGTGAACACTGTAGCGTATTCTTTTCCACTGGATAGCTTTTACAAGGTACATCATGTCATTGGCCTTTTATTTCACTGAGAGGCTTGCTCTGTTCACAAAAGTCTGACAGCTCTCCTCTAACTAGTGAGATTTTTTTAAAAGAAGAAGGTGACAGGATGGCGAAACCGGGCCTCACAATAGGTCACCTTTGCAGTGTTAACATGAAAAGTCAGAAAGCAAAAGGGAGGCTGAATAGAGTCCCTGATAAAAGGGAAATATAAAGACCCAAAGACCTGGCACATAACACCTATTCTTTTTTTCTGAGTAGATGTAACTAAGGTATTACAGGGGGTGACAGCTGTGAAGTCAGGAAGACCTGGATTCACATGCTTTAAGTTCTCTTGGTTTCAAGGTCTTCACATGAAAAAGGAGGGCGTGATCTACATATGAAGACAGTAAAAGCTATCAACATCATAATCCTAAGCCTGTCACTCAGAAGCATGAATGAATATTTACTGAATCCTCTTTTTACTACTTGCTACAGTCACTCTGATAAGCTACACAGTAATGAGCCTATTTTCTGGTGAGAAAAAAAAATGGACATAAATGAAGATAAATGGGTTGTGTGCTTTGCTTTACCTTTAAAAAAATTAAACTGGAAGTACGAAGAAAATTCATGGAAGAGAAATAAAAGGGTTGAATTTGAAATAGGGCAGCCTGAAGTATCAGGACAACATGTATAGGGACTTTCCAATGAAGTGGAGAAGTGAACCATACAGTCTCTAGAGAGAAGGGTAGGTAAAAGGACACTGTGAAGAAAACAGTTGCTTCTGGGGTAGAAAAGAAGCCCGGGTGCAAACACCACCCTCAAGAATGGCAGCAATGGGCCATGTTGTCAGAACTGTGGTGTGGTCCTGTAGATCCGTGTAAGTACTGCCATGTACTTTCTGAAGGGGACGACATGCAAATGTATTGAACAGAGCACACATTCTTAGACAGTATTCAACAAGCTTACCCCGGCCCCAAGTTTCAGAACACTTAGAGTTCACCCAAGGAGAGAAGTAAGTTTAAACCTGGCTAATTTAAAAGAGGTTACTTATCCTGGCCAGGTGGCTTGTTGCCAAATGGCAGTAGTGTCCATGATAAGTAAGAATTAAGTGCTCTGTGTCCTTTGGGCAGATCTACCCGAATGACTGGACAGGGAGTCCGAACTGGATCTAGGAGAAACAGCTGGCTCAAAGAATGCTAGTCCCTTTTTCTTTTGTTGTTTTTCTTTCATGTGTTTTGGGACTTGCTGGTCAACCACACAAGTTCTAGACACCGGGTTCCCAAGAACTTTGAAGGGAAGAGTATACTAACTGAATCATGTAACCAAGACTGTCTGGAGACTAGAGATGGAAGAGGACTTCAGTCATTCTCTTATGGTTATGTTTAAGTTATACACTTATAAGAATATCTTATTAGTATTTTGTCAAGGTCAAATGATACAATTACAAAAGAGAGATTCAAGTTTTGCCTGCTTAAAAAAATCAGTTTACAGCAATTCAGCTAATACTGTCATGTTCTATTTTTCTGAACTAAATTATTACACACTTAGTGACAGAGGGGTTTTCCAAGCACCATTCTTAGGTGTTTTTATTCATTTTGGGTGGAATAAGGTTTCTTTTTTTAAAAAGATTTATGAAATTTTATTTTGTTGGAAATGTGATATACCAATAAATAATTTACTTTTTTTCTTGAGACATTTTTTTTCTTTATGATTTGTCCTTTTTCTTCAGATGCCTTATTTGTCCAGTGGTCTCTAGATTTTTTATGTGGATACCTTTATTCTCCTGAAATGACAGAAACAATACCCTTCCCCAACCCCAATTTTGGGGAGATTTCTCTTTTGGTAAGTTATATCTGATCAAATGAAAATCATTTGTTAGTGTTAGAGGTTAGTTTAGATTAAACGGCCACAATATTTGATGAACTATTATCTCTTCTAATTAAGAGGTGTCTTTTGTTCAAATCCAATATTTATGAATTTTGATGGTATCTATAGCTTTTTTCTTCTGTGGAAACAAAGGCAAAGCATCTTCAAAAATGTAGCACATGTCTTGGTTTCCATTCTGAGGTCAGTACATCTTTATACCTATAATTCTGTAGTTTTTCTACTATCCAATGTCTCTCCGCAGCTGTTGTTCCTATCTCATTAGCATTTAGAAAATTCAAAGTTAATAAAGCATTATGCAATCTATTTCTGGGGTTATTTACTATCCCTTTCTATTAAACATATTCTTTAGAGTTTGATCTTTTTATATCTGCCTGGCCTGTAGGATTGTGTGGTACACCTGTAATATTTTTTATATTATAATAAGCAAAAACTGTTTCATTTTCTTAGAGACATATGCTGGAACACTGTCAGTCTTTAGTTGTACAGTTATACCCATGATGACCATACTTCTAGCAAACCTTACTGAATCAACCTTTTCCAAACACAAAGCAGTTGCACATTGAAAACCTGAATAGGTATAATATTGTGCTGTACATATTTTAGTTTTCCAAATTTTACAAAATGGAACACATCTATCTGTCAGATTTTATTCCTTTGAGTACCCTTGGGTTATTTCCTTTGGGTGTTAGTGTTTGTATAAAGAACAAGATGGACATTTTTAAAAAATGATTTCCTTGGCTTGTTGCCATGTAATGGAGAAGTTTTTTTTTAAACTTTTGCTACTGACATGATTTTTTTTTATGAAATTTTGAGGCCTTCAGCTCATTACCAATCAATACTTGATCAATTTACTGGATCCTTCCTCACACTGTACAGGACACACCAATAATTGGAGCCCTACATTCTATACTGATGCAAATAAATCAGGAAAGGCAGGTTACAAATCAGAAAATTTAAGTAAAGTAGATCAAAGCCCTTATGATTCTATCCAAATGTCAGAATTATATGCTATTCTCATGGTACTAAGGGATTTTAAAGAAACTCTCAACATATTTATCAAGTTGCAATAGCCAAAAGTGTTGTTTTGTATATTGGAACCAGATAATTTATACAAGATGATACAGAATTGACTTTATGACTTATTCAGTTACAAGACACAATCAGGAATAGGAATCATCCCATATATATAATATACATTTGGTCCCATATGGGTCTGCCAGGTCTTCTGGAATAAGGTTTCTAAAACAAAAGGGCAAGTAGCTTGTGGCAGTGAAGGTTTAATATCAGTTCCTAAAAATAGCCCTGGAGGATTTCCATCAGCTTATAGGCACTGACTCTGAGTTTCAAACTCCAAATACCTTAAAGATTACTTCTGTCACCAATGAAAAAAGGTAGTTATAACTTCAAAGAGTGCACAGACTCTTTATGAAGGCAGACCAGGCTGCTGAGGTGGCCTGTTGATTAAAGTACTTGCCATGCAAGGGTGAGAGCAGAGTTCAGATCACAGAATGCATTTAAATGCAAGGTGGAAATGGGAGCCCCTTTGTAAAGGAACCTCAGGCAAGCAGGTAGCTAGAAAAGCCATATAAGTGAGAGACCCTGACTCAATGGATAAAGTGGAGAAAATCAAAGAAAGACCATGAACACTGTCCTTGTGCCTTCACATACACAAATGCTTGCACTTACACACATGCATGCACAATAAAGACATAAACAAGTGAGGAGAATTATCTACACAGAATAATTGAGAAAAATGCATGTACTGGCTTTGTGGGAGCCTAGTCTGTTTCAATGGTCACCTTCCTAGACCTGGATGGAGGGGGAAAGACCCTGGACTTCACACAGGGCAGGGAACCCTGACTGCTCTTTTGGACTAGAGAGAGAGGGAGGGGAAGGGGTAGTGAGACAAGGAGGAGGGAAATGGGAGGAGGGGAGGAGATGGAAATTTTGAATAATAGAAAAATGCTTAAAAAGGGGGAGGAGTTATCATACTGCCCTAAAGAAACAAAAGTGTCCTCACGATGATGAGACACAAGCAAACAAAGCCCTATGCATAGCCCTACATATTGTTATTTTGCGTATCCATCCAAAAACATAAGCCCAAATTATCTATAATTTAAATAATAATAATAATAATTGAGAAAATTGCATTTGCTCTGGCACTGACGATATATTTATTCACTGTACTAATCTTTTCCCCTCTATTGTGTAAGGTTACTTGGGTTGCAGAGAGTTAGTGTAAAACCTTTTGATGCTGTAGCAATGTGAGTAGCTCCAATTCTCTCTGTCTCTCTCTGTCTTTCTCTCTCCCTCCCCCCCTTCTCTCTCTCTCTCAAACACACACATACACACACACACGAAAGAGACTAGAGGTGATCATTCTAAGGATCATTCTACGGAATAGGAACAATATTAAGCAAATTACACAGTCAAACAGAAACTCAAAATTCTAAAAATTTCATGAGCACTTGCTCCTTCTTGTATCCATATGTCGTAGCTAAGGGGAAATTCGATATTTGATCACTAAGCTTGACTGATTTTCTCTATCATGTTTCTATATGCCCATGTAAACTTTTTTATTTTAAAGTTTATTCTTTCCTTATGCTTAATTTTGATTTAGAATTTTCATATTTCATTGTAACCATCATAGGATAAAAAGTTTAATTGGTGATTTAAGATATTTTTCTTCTGTTTTGAAGAGATGTCTCTAGATGTAAATCTTGCTGTGAGCACTGTTCTAGATGCAATTCCAGAATTTTCTGCTTGTACTGTATTTCCTTTCACTTGCCACACCATCGTCAAACTCCCAAAACTTTCCATGTGTGTTTGTGGGAAGTGAAAACATTAAATAAGATTCCCACTGTTTGACACCTCATAGTCAATAATAAGATGCTTTAGGAAAAACAGAGATGATCAAAACCTTCACTATATTTTCTTCTACACCATTTAGTTTCAATATCTTATAAGTATGAAATACTTATAAGTACTTAGTAGATTTTTTACAGCAATTCATAGGGCACAAAAAAGAATATGTACGTTCAATTGAAGTACATAAAAAATGAACAGTCAGACCCAAGAAATGGAGTCGTATCTCTACTTACATTTCCTAAATAAATAAAAGAATCATTTGAGGTCCATACCTTGTAAGTGTCACTGCTAGCAATGGTTGAACATGTGAGTGTCTCACTTTGGTCTTCTGCTTCTTCTATGACTAATTCATTTTGACAGACAGACTGTCCTATACTGTTCAGGTCATAAACAAAGAAGGAGGCTGCTATAAGAGATAATATTTGAAAAGTTTAGAGATCACATTCAAAGAGCAGGAAAAAACTAAACTTGTCTCTTGAAAAGTATACCCTGTTGAGTCCACACCTTTTGAATGTTTATTGTTCAATTATTTTTAAATGCATACTTGTATATAAAACATCTTGGTTATGGGGCTGGAGAAATGGCTCAGAGGTTAATAGCATTGACTGCACTTCCAGAGGTCCTGGTTTACTTCCCAGCAACCACAGGGGCAGCAGTCATCTATGATGAGATTTGGTGTCCTCTTCTGGCATGCAGGCATAGATGCAGACAGAACACTCTATACACAATAAATAAATATTTTAAAATATCTTGGTTATACCCACCCCACTCCTTTTGTCCAACTTACCCCTGTCCCTTGGCCACAACACAGTTCTCTCTTAACTTCTTGTTCTCTTTTATTTTTAAAAAGCCCACTCCTATATGCAAAAACACCAATTAATGACAGAAGAGGACATGGATTCGGAAGAGAACAAGGAGAAGTATATGGTTAAGTCTTAGTACAGGAAGGAGAAATGAGAATAACATAATCATATTGTAATCTCATTTATAAAAGAAAACATATTTTTAAAAAATAGTCCATGGAGTATAATTAGTGCTGCCCATATGTGAATAGACATGGGATCATCCAATGTGTCAAAAGAATGACTATTTCCCCAAGGAAAAGTAATTATCCCTTTCTTGTCAGCCATCAGCGTTCAATAGCACCTCATCTGGGTGCAGGACATCTTGATTCTCTCCTCTTTCCATGATGGGAGTTTTCTCTACCCCAGCTTTGTGCATCTGTAATTGTGGCATGTGGCCACAATTACTATGAGTTTATGTGTAGAACAGCCACATCTAGAAGACAACATGTCATTAAGCTTTTCTCTTGGCTCTTACATTCTTTCCACCCCATCTTCAGAGATGCTTTGGAGGAGGGGATTGATATTTATGTCTCACCTAGACTGAGAACTCCCACTCATTTCCTGTTAATACTTTAAATTTTATGAGTTTCTGTATTAACCACCACACACTTCAGTAAGATATTTCACTTATCGAGGTTTAGAGTAGAACAAATCTATGGATACACATGTAAATATGTGGAAGGTAGCGGGACAACACAACTATTTGTCAAAACATCATCAGTATATTCTTCCCTAGGGCCTTTTATTCCCTAGTCATGGGTTTTCGCAATATTGTTAGTTAAGCCTCAGTAGTTGAGGACCACAGTATGGGAATCTACAGGAGAGATCTTAGTCTTTTGTGCAGCATATGTAAGCACATCTCTGGCAGATCTGGGGTTCGATCTATGCAGAAAATAACCAGCATTAATCTGAGACTAAAATTAATATGTTAATTTTCATGAGGGTGGGAAAAGATTGTTTTTTATACCCTCATAGAAAGTTTTCCTCTTGAAGCAAATAGTCTTGTTGTAATATTTATCTGCCTTTCACATAATACATATTTACTACATCCCCATATTATACAGAGAGAAGCAACACATTACTCCCAACAAAGAAATAAAGGGCAAGAATAGAGAAACATCTTCGAAAGTCAAACAATTCCATCACCTGAAGTCCAGGGAACAGTGCAGGAGAGGGGGCAGAAAAACCGAAACATTCAGGGAACCTTGGCATTCGCTGTGTGATTGTATCTCTTAGTAATATCAGAAGCTACACCCATACAGTCTCACCAACATGACTACACAAATATGAACAACAATATACATGCTGAAGTTGGCACAGAAGGCCCACATCAAGGTTTCAGCTCTATACACACACACACACACACACAAAAAAAAAAAAAAACTCAGGCAACAAATGAATGCCAAGAATGAGAGAAATAGTCTTCTCCAGGGAAGCATATAGTGTTTAGTTATTCACTACCAAATGATCAATCTTGAAAACATACACAAAAAAATAGCATTATACAGATATTATACAGTAACAGGTTATATTCAGTGTTATAGATTTATATCCATGAAATAACAATTGCTTTAAAAGAAGAGGTTATTAGTTTAGAAAAGAATAAGATGAATATAAGGGATGGTTTGGAGGGCAGAAAGGAAAGAGAAATCATGCAGTTATAATCTCAAAAAATAAAAGAAGTTTTTAAAACTGGAGTAGAAGGTAACTCAAAGATAGAACAAAGCATAATAATGCTCAGAATGAATCCCAATGTGGTTATGGCTGATAGGAAGCAGGAGACTTACAGACTATTACAGAACAAGTCGGATGAGAGAAGAAGAGAAGTCTTTAAAGACTTCTTCCCACATACAGAGAGACCCGATAAAATGTAGTATCTAGGGGAAGCATTTAGAGGTTAGTTTGGATGAAATGAAGAATGTCGAGAGGTGTAGTCTCTTCCAAAGAGGAAACAAGAAATGTGTGGGAGAGTCAGAACCACTCCATATATAAGACTGAATCAATAAATATTTTTGCTGTGTTTTTCTTCAACAACCAAATGCAGGACAATGAATTTGTAACTGGATGAGAAAGTACTTTTAAATTATTTAAGTACAGCTTGTTTTTAAAATATAATCTAACATTTTTATTCTAGAATATTGCATTTCCTTTCCCCATATATGTAAACAAATATAAAAAGCCCCAGAAAATATAAGTAGAGTTTATGTAAATTAGTAATCAAATTTCAGTGAAATACATAAAGTTGATACTCAGTAGAATAAGTCAGCATTCAGTAAGGCTGTGGCAAGCCATTGCAAGTGACTGTAAAAAGCAATATCAAAGAGTGAATCTTATTTCATGACCTTTCTAGCAAACCAGAGAATTATGCCTTATATTAAGAAAGAGAGGAGTCTTATTATTGCACTCTGCAGCCCTGGCACCCAGTAGATGTGCAGTAATGCATAAGTAATTGTGCTCCACTCAGATCTTACTTCCTGTGAATGCATTTTTAGCTGCTTACATTTTAGAAATGAGCAAATGCCTCCTGGTGGCAAATTGCAGCTTGCATTGCAATTGTGGCTTCTACTTCCCAGACATCACAAGGTGCAAAGGCAATTTCAAAATTACTCTTGAAGCCTCATTTCTTCCATGGTGCTCCCATATTACTGTGAAAGGAAGGTTGAAGTCTAAGGAAGATGCTGGTTTACAGATGAGGTAAATCTGACCTTGCAACAGTGAAGCTGAGATCATGCTCACAAGTTAACCTTACAAACTTTATAAAACGCCACAATAAATGCTCCGATATACTGAAGGGATCCCTCAGAATCATTTGTAGATATCGAGCAGATACACACAAAATCTCGTGGATGCTTTCAGTTTAATGTCCCCCTGTTTATTTGAAATAATTTGAACTTGAATTATGAGATGCTTTCTGCTAAGTCTATACAACAATTTGAGGTGTGCAGAGAGTATTATTGGTACAAGGGAAAAGTGGAAGAGCAAGAAGGCTGTGTACTGTAGTAGAGAGAGTGGGTAATAAACTTCTAGAATTTCCGTTTCACTATGTCCTCATTTCTGAGTTTTAATCCTTGCCTCCTGTTGTTTGTTTACTTGATATAATAGGATATATCATATTCAAAATCCTAACAAAACTGCACAGTAAACAAGGAAGCATTTCAGAATCTGGTCACAAAGGCGCCGAGGAGTATTGCCATGGATATTCTTGTGAAAATAAAATATATATGTCTGTTCTACAATTATATTTGTCTACAAATGAGACTTTAATGATTGTCAGAAAGCATTTTTGAAAGTGTTTTCAGTCCCTCAACATTAGATAACAATTATAACTAGGTAATTGGTTTTGTATACTTTGATTCCAATCTTGCCACTGAGGTGGACATATTTAAACATGATGACAATTACACTTTAACTAATAAGGGTAATGTTCTTATTAGTCTTTGAATGAACATGTGCCATCAACTGCATCTAGTCAGTAGTTATTTGCAATTTGCGAATTCTGCACATTAATACCAGGTTTCCTTGAAGAGTAGATAAATTCTCTGTCCTTACTATGTAAATTAAAATGGTAAAATTTAATTGCTAACAATTAGTTCCCTCAGATTTAATTGCTAACATACATTCCCTTATGGATATATAGTGAGTGTAAATGGTCAAATTATCAGCTATGTGAGTGGTGTTAACATTTAGCCCCCCCCCCACAACACATACATTTGGTAGAGTCAGAGACAGGTTAGGGTATAAACTGGCATAATCTCTTATTACAGGAACCTTAACAAATATGTAGAGAGCTGCCAGGGCATTTGAATGGCTATCTTTGAGTCACTATCAGTATAAAATATTAATCAGTCATGCACATGCTACCTAACCCTAGAAATAGGCAATAGAAGATGTCCCTCATTGAAAGCAATAAATAGCACAGGAATTAACATGGAAAGCAACATGCCAAAATATAAAATTCACTGAAACTGGGATAAGTATGGATTTCAACATGAGCATGATATATCCTTGAGTTAAGTGGATCTTGAAATAAAATATTTTTTAACGTTAACATGGCTAGTAGGATGACTATCAAATTATGTTTTCGTGCATACACAAAAGTAGTCTGTATTCTTAGGAAGAAATGTGTGAGAAGCTCCTGAATTAGAGAATACAAGCAGACAAGAACAGACAAAGGTATCTATGCTGTCTGTTGGGTTTGCCTGATAAAAGCTATTGCTGTCTAGAACAGGGTTTGGCTAGCTACTGTTCACAGACTAAATCTGTCCAATTGACTGTAAAGAACTTTCCTAGACTGTAGCCATGCTTGTTCCTTTTATATCTTCTATATGGTTGCTTTCATACTGTAGAGAAAACATCGAGAAAGTGCCAGAGAAGCTAGATAGCTTGCTAAGTTGAACATATTTACAGACTAGCCTTTAATGAAAGTTTATTAGCCTTCTGCTGTAGCTTGCAGATGGCATTGACTCATTCTACACAGTTACCACAGTCTGTGGAAATTGAGGCTATAAATCACTGTAATGACATTGTACTCTAAAGATTTTTAAGTTTATTTTCAGATTTTAAATAGTATTTTATATACATGAGTGTTTTGATAGCATTTATATGTGTACCATGTATGTGCTGTGACCTTGGAGGTCAGAGGAGGATGTCAGATCTCCTGGAACCATATATACTTTCATTAGCTGTCATGGAAGTGTTAGGAATCAAACCATGGCCTCTACAAGAGGACCTAGCCCCCTACAGAAGAAATATTTGACAGGGCCCCTCTTTGAATATTTTCAAGCCATGACCAATTGAGAACATAATCTTTCTTGTAGACAAGACAGATGTGACTGTGGTTCAACATAGAGTAAACTTATAACATCATAAGACTCATGAGATTTTTTGTGAGATTTTGATAATTTTATTGTTTGTCTCTTAAGTATAAATTTTATATAAGACACAATTGTGTTACAAAATTAAGATGTTGGACACCCCTGCAAGAACTTGTCATTATAAGAGTAATAAAAATATCTCCTCCCTCTCAATTTGTAATAGACTCACTATAAGAGAAGTGTTCAAAGTCATTAATAACTATTATTTGTGGAGAAATGACATTTGAGGCTACATAGAAAAGAAGCTTATAAGCTTGTCTACCCTCTTCACTTGAGAGAAATGAAGAATATAGACAGTATCAAAGGATATGATCTGATTTTAGGAGATTATAAACAGACCCAAAGCAAAAACAGCAGTACTTTTTTCAGTATTATTTTTCTGAGTTTCAACACTAACTCCACAGTATTTCCAGTTGTGCTATGGTTATGACATCAGAGGATGTGTTAGAATTAGAAGACATTGATGTTCTGCCAGAGGTCCATATGCCTGAAACGAGATTGTAGATTTTATGCATAGTTTCAGAAATAAGCATTTACTTATGTTAAAGGTGGTATACTAAAATGACTGTGAAGCAATGGAAGTTTATCACTACCTGGTTGAATAGGGAGACAGTCAGTTTGTTATGAGGTACTTACTAATCTTGTTTCTCAAAAGTCAATACATAAAAACTGAGAATTGATGGGGAAGGAAAAAAACAGGTTTATTCAAGACCCAAAACAATGGCTTGGGGGAGTAAACATTCTCTACCCCCCTCAAATAAAGTATCTTAAGAAACTAAAGTAAAAACAAGCAAACAAATAAAAGCAACAAGAATGTTTTTTATCAGAGATATTGAATATGAAGTTTCCACAGTGTTTGGGGTTGAGAAATAACTATTATCCAACCCAGTGTCTATACTTTTACTTTACCTCAAATCTAGTTACAATATCACATTGATTAGATGGGGAAAATCAAACAATACTGTTCCGTTAAATGAGCATAGCAATAAAAAGACTCCTGATGGCATTCTGCTGTACTCATAGATCAGTGTCTTGCTCAGGCATCATCAGAAAAGCTTCCTCTTGCAACAGATGGGAACAAATACAGAGACATATATCCAGAAAACATGGAGAGAGCAAGAGGCTTTGGAAGACTGAGCCCTAAATGGAATGTCTCTATCAAATCCCTCCCCCCCCCCCAGGGATCAGGGAGCCCTGGAGAAGAGAAGCTGGAAAGAATTTATGAGCCAGAGGGGATGGAGAACACCAAGGAAACAAGACCTTCCAAAAACAGCAGGACCAAAAAACAAATGAACTCACAGAGGCTGTGATAACCCATAGAGGACATGCACAAGACTATATCCAATTGTGTTCTAGAGCTGAGCAGGAAAGAGGATGCATACCCCCATACTTTACACATAAGCTGTCTCCAATATCTAATTGATATCCAATTGAAAAACAAAAAGATTAGTTTGCTGCAAGAGAGTCTCACTCAGGAAACAAATGACTCTCTGGGTAAGATTTACCCCTAGTAAAAAGCAAGCTTAAAGACAATTTTTGGAAGTCCTTTGTCTCAAGATGTTGTATCAGGGCATTTTTTTTAACCTTCCAGGTCTTTTGGGTTTATTTTATAGCTTCTGCTTTTGTGCTTTTATGGGAATCCCGTGGATTTGAACATGTGTGTCTCTGTTTCTATGTGTTTCTTGTGCTTTTTTCCTTTAGCTCTTTTGGTTCTGCTTGTTTGTTGTGTACTATTTAGGTTTGTTTGGTATTATCTTTACATTATTTTATTGTTATCCTTTAGCTGATGGCTTGTTTTCCAAGGAGGGTATTGATCCTGGTAGTGAAAGGGGGCTACTGGGAAGAGTTGGGGAAAGGGAAACCATAGTCATAATGTATTTTAAGAGAAGAATATGTTTTCAATAAAAGAAAGAAGGAAAGAAAAAGAACATGTGAAGTAGGCTGAAGTGTGTGTCAAAGAAGGGCAGCATGAATAAAGCCAAAGATCATGAGATGCCATGTTTGTCACAAAGGATTGGCAACTAGACAGCAGAGTGGCAATGGCAGAGGTAGAAGCAGTGTTGAGGTAGGACGTGGGAAAGTACTAGTCCGAGGATGGAAAATTTCAAATGAAAATCTCAGTCACCTTGAATCTGATGTACTACAGGATAGCTAAAGTGAATGACAATATATTATACTATTGAGAATACAAATTATGAAGTACTCCACTTATTAAAATTGTTAATTGTTTATAATAAAAATGACAAACATATGAAGCCAATCATCCTGGTACAGGCCTCTAGACCCTTACACACAGGAAGCCAAATCAGAAGAATGATGAGATCAAGACCAGCCTGAGATCCAAGCTAGACTTTGTCTGAAAAAAAAATAAATCCCATAACGTAACGGATTTGTGGAGATTTAGTTTATCCACTTGCAAAATATTTCTTACCTCTATGTTACAAGTGATAATTATAATTAATTGCATCCTTAAACTCAAAAATTAAAGATGCAATTATTGTTCTTCAAGCATGTTTTAGACTCCTATTAAGCTCCTCAGTTCTGTAATCTTCTTTGAGCTACTTTCAAGGAAATGATACCTATCCACTGTCTTTGCGAAATGTATTCCACTATCTCTCACTTTTTACTCCTTTTTTCCGTCCTCCTCTTCATCTCCTCAAATAATAGTGTGTTCTAGGAATTAGAATTAGAAGAAAATGAAATTATTATTTCTATTAGTTCATTTGTTTGTCGTGTTCTGTCTAATAAAGGTGATAAGAAAGAACAGTAAATTCTATTAAGTTCTTGTTTGTAATTTCTGAGAGAAGGTAGTCAGCAGTAAATGTTTTCTTGGAATGTTCAATGGGGTACATCAAGTTCAGGAAACTGTATCCATGCCTTCTGGGGCCATGCTCTATGACAGTGTTAAAGGGAAAAAAGAATTCCAAGTACTTGTGTAAAACACCAAGAAAGTCTTTTCTGAACAGTGGCACATTATTTTATTTTAAATTGCAACAAAAGATTTAAAGCAGGCTAATTTACAAATCATAGAGGATTATATGAATCAGAGTTCTAGAAACCTTGAGGGTTAATCCTTGATGGTCAACTTTATTATACTTAAAGCATTTGTGTGAAATAGGTAAGTAATGTTTCTTGGTATTCCTGTCATGTTCTTTCTAGAGAGGATTAATGATGGGGAAAAGACCCAAACTGATTATAGACAGGACGATTCCATAGGCTGAGGAACCAGACCACACACTAGAGAGCCTGTTAACAGAAGTCTCTCTATTGTTCTTGCTATTCTGTTTTGTGTGTGTGTGTGTGTGTGTGTGTGTGTGTGTGTGTGTGTGTGTGTGTGTGATTCCTGAAGTGAAATGGTGTGATGTTGTGAAGTCTTTGAAATGATGAACCAAAATACACCTTTTTCTCAAGTGTTTAACTTAGATATTTTGACACAGTGATAAGGAAAGAAACTAATATCAGCTTAAACATTGAGGAATAATGCCTGGCAATGGCCAACTTGCTGCAGAGTCCCAAGGCAGCATAGCACACCACATGCCAGTAAAGGGAGACTATGCATGGATATATTACTTCCAACCTTCTACTTCCTTCTTATAAAGCCATTGGCTTTCAGTCACATGTACTTTACCATAATGATCTTGTTTAATCAGAAACATTTGTCAAAGTCCTGATTAAAATACTATAGTCACATTAAATTTCTAATATCTCAGTACTATTGATACATACCATTACTTAGCAGTACCAGAGGATTCACTCAAACAACAGCAGGGCCTACTTCTATGGCATTTTCCCTTTAGCATAAGAGAGAGGAGAAAGACAGAGAAAGAGAGAGAGACTGAGAGATTGGAATTAGTTCCTAATATGTCAAGCAAAATTAAGGAATAGGATTTACAGACATGAGGCATTATTGGGGCTCAGTGGATAGATAATAAGAGGACACTCCAAAGCAAAATTGGGGACATAATTGCTAGAAAAACTCCAATATGTTCAAATATTGAGGTTGGTAAATGAGAAATTAAGTCAGATCAAAAGTAGGTAATTTTCTAAATAAATTTTAAAATATTTTTATTTTCTTTTAAATTGTGTGTGTGTGTGTGTGTGTGTGTGTGTGTGTGTGTGTGTGTGTGTGTGTGTGTGTGTGTGTGTGTGTGTGTGTGTGTGTGTGTGTTTGGGGCATTTTGTATTTGTAGTAGCATTTCACTTGTATTTTAATGAATAAAATTTGCCTGAGGATCAAAAAAGTAAAACAGCTACACTGGTCAGCCTTACGGAACTCACAACAATAATACATACCTTTAATCCCAGTAGTCACACTAGTTTGCCATAGAAACCTGGTGGTAATGGTGCATGCCTTTAATCCTAGAACTAGAGAGGATTATAAAATGGGAGCAGACAGCTGTCAGGCACAGTCTCATTCTGAGATTCCTGGGGCAGAATCACCATTTTGGACTGAGGTTGAGGTAGGAGTCAGTGGCTGACTGCTTTGCTTTTTGGATCATCAGGTTGAATCCGAATTTCAGTCTCTGAATTTTCTTCAGGTATTTGCATGTGATGTCAAAAGAGGTCTTGGAGTCCCTAGAGTTAGAATTATAGGCAGTTGTGATTTGCCCGACATGGATCCTCGAATTGAAATTGGTCATCTACATGAAAATTAGAGACTCTTTTATTGGGGGGGGGGTGTTTGTTTGTTTTTGTTTTTTTGTTTGTTGAGTTGGAGTTTCTCTGCACAACTTTGGTGCTTGTCCTGAAATTAACTCTTATAGGTCAGACTGGCTTCAAACTCTGCCTTCTGAGTGCTGGCATTAAAGGCATGAACCACTACTGCCTGGCGAAAGGTAGAGACTCTTAATGGCTGAACCATGACTCCAGCCTTAAATGTAGGGGCTTGCACTAAATAGATGTTTTTCTTCCTTCCCCTGCTGTTATGATAAAGAAAGCACTGATAAAGGGCTGTAGTGATGAGTCTCAGTGTGAGAGCACTTAGTACTTTTGCAGAATAGGAAGACTCCATTCCCAGGATGCACACAGTTCTTTATAATCACTTGAGGCTCCAGTTCCAGTCATTTATGCCCTCTTCTGACCTCTCCTCAAACTGCATGTGCCAGGTTCACATACATACACCCAAAT
>NC_022029.1:39536748-39538415 GCF_000317375.1 Microtus ochrogaster
GAGGGTATGTCCATCATGGAAGGGAGGTCATGGAGCAGGAACTTGGAACACCTTATCTGTTGACCTGCATACAGAAAGAAATAAAGCAAGGTGAAGTCTGGTACTCAATCTGATTTTTCTATTTTATTCAGTCTAAGACTCTAGCACATAAGATGCATCTTCTCAGTTAATGTGAGTTTCTTCCCACCTCAGTTAACCAATCCATAAAATCCCTCATAGTAATGCATGAAGGTAAACCTAATCTTTATCATCCTTCATGAGTTTCCCAGGTGTTTGTCTCCTGGGTGGCTATAAATCTTGTGAAGTGTAAAACTAATATTAACTGTAACACCTACCCTGAAAAATCCTCACTAAAATTATTCTAGGTGAATACAAAGCCAGGCATCAATTAAGACGTTTTTAAAGCAGAAATTTAGTAGAAAAAAAGAATGTTTGTTAAGAATTTTCATGAAATATTTTCCAGAGACACAAAGAAGCTTAGAATTATAGACAAGGAAGGACCTGGAAGGCAGCCTTTAGCTTGTGCTCATTCCTAAAGTGATGAGAATTTATGTATTCTGAAACTTTTTCCCCATTTGACCTAAGGGAAAGGATGACATGCCATTCTGCAAAGTCTTTTTGAGAAGCTGAGCACACATAACTGCATAACTGCTCAGGACGAGGTCTTCCACCTAAGCACACATGTGCACAGGTTGCTAAACATGTGCTCCTCTCATTATGAGAAGCAGAGTATAAAATGCCACCTAACTCTGCTCTCCAGATCTGTTTAAACTGATGATCCTATCAAGAATAAAATATGTAATAGTAAGTAAATATTCTGTTATTCTCACATTTCTACTCTCTAAGCCCAATAGTAAGGACACTCCATTTTATACATGGTAGCAACAAGCCCTATACATACTTTGTTTTAATTGCAGGCTGTGCCCTTATTTTTTATTTTAATGTCCAGAGGACTACTTTCATGACTTGGTTAAAGAAACCAATGAATACTGTCTTTGAAGAATATCCTGAGGCTCAATTTTAAGACTGTACAAACAAAGCTAATACATCCAAGGTGGGAGTTGTGGCTCAAAGATGACAAGATAGGTGACACTAAATCATAAATCATAAGCCTTTTAGGTCCCTTCCTTGAATTCATTCTAAAAACTAAGATCAGCTTGGCAATCATTCAGGAAAGACAAGCAAAAAATGGGTTGGAAATCTTCTGAGACAAGCACATCATAAAATCCCTTCTGATTTCATTCCTCAGAATCATTTAATGTATTAATGTTGAAGCGAGAACAAATGACTTTCATTGTTTCACATAGACATTCGCCAGTAGAAATGACTGAAGTTGGTTTCGTTACCTTAAGGTCTGGGAAGCTCGCTCAATAAATTGCAAACCATTGTGTAAAAAATGCATGCATAATTATTTCTTCCAATTACTTATCTTTTGTTAGCCAAATCAAATCTGATCACAGAGAAAAATGATGGTAACATAGTTGAGACAAATCAAAATTATAAAAGCAACGGATAATGAGTTAATGACAGACTATTAACAAGAGAATATAATTTGATTGATTTGAAGATCTGTAAACCTCTTTTAAGAGATGATGGTTCCCTGCCCTGTGGAAAGTCCAAAGTCCTCCCGCCTCCATCCTGGTCTAGGAAGGTGAACATCCAAACTG
>NC_022029.1:39539272-39553309 GCF_000317375.1 Microtus ochrogaster
CGAAAAAGAGATGATGGTTCTACACAATGCACAGCACAATCATACTACACGCTTCCAGAGAATAGACTGTAATCTAAAAATGCACGGGAAACAGCAAGGAAAGATGTTATCTCCCTTAAAGAAGGGGTCAACAACTTCCAATCTGTCTAAATGCACTCAGTGCACTAAGTAAATTATTTTCTGTTTTAGTGAGGAAATCAGCGTTACCTGACTTGAAAATTCACGCTAGTTTTACTGAGTTTTTACTCTACACTAAACATACTATAGATTGTGATGCCACAAACAATATTCACTATGTTTGTTTGCAAGGGCCTGGTACATATTAAAGTGGCCTTCATTCAGAAAAGACAATTAGGCTTGTTACCTTCTATCATGGGATCAGAAACATGAAGTAATGGGACATAGTGTGATATCCTAGGTCTGACCATGGGAGTCAGTGAGGGCTACCCAGGGGAGTAGAAGACAGGCATCATGGACATTTTAACAAGGACCAAATAGAATAAACATAAATCATAAAACATCATATGTTCTCAAGTGGTATCAACTCCCAAGAATCTTTGCAACTGTTTAAATAAGTGGTAACTTATTTAAACAAAATGCATGTCTGATTTGTGATAAGACATGAGAATTTCTTATCTATTTGAATCCAGAATTAGTTTAAAATTAAATAGCTATACATAAAATTAAATAAATTAAATAATATTTAGTTTTAACATAATAAAATAATAAGCAAAAACTCAGAGATACAGCATACATATCCAATTATACTTATACACACACATACACACACAGATATATAGGGGCATAGTTAACATTACATAGAGGCTATCATGAGTTTAATGGAATTTGAGATTCCAGGCACTCACTTGGAATGTATTAACACCAAAAAATTATGAAATGAATACATGAAGGAATTTATTAAAAAAATAAAAAATAAAATAAAATAAATGTCCTTGGGGGCTGGAGAGATAGCTCAGTGGTTAAGAGCACTGACTGATCTTCTAGAGGATCCAGGTTCAGTTCCCAGCACACATATGGCAGTTAACAACTGTCCGTAATGCTCAGATCTGACACCCTCACATAAATATATATGTAGGCAAAACACCAATGCACAAAATATAAAAATAAATTAATTAAAAAAAATTAAGGTCCATGATCTGTGCTGCACTGAAACCCCATGAAAGTCCATGATCTATGCAATCACTGGCTGCCCCAAGCAGGGAAGCTTCCTTTGCAGTGGTTATCAGTGACTGAAGACTCATAAATGAAAAGGAAATGCAGTGAATCCTTCTGTTACAAGGCCCACCCCTAAAAGAGAAAAGAAACAGTCCAAACGGGAAGTTATGAACAAAGTCCTTAAAAACTGTGATAAAGAAGCTGAAGTGTAATTCTTCACAGTTGATGGCTTCTGGTGACAATGGGAGGTAGACTCAGTTTTTTTTTAAGGGTTGGCTACTGGGAGTTTGACCGTGCTCCAGGGAGTATATGGGTCACACATGTTGGACTTGGTGTATATTTATTTAGGGGAAGGACCAAATGGGTTGGAGTTGGACCACAGATGAATGAGAAGTATTATTGGGGTTTATATTTCATATTTCAATTTCCCAAATCATTAATAAAAATATTATATTGGGAAAAAATAAATAAACACATTGTATTAGAAAGTATATATATATATGTGTGTGTGTGTGTGTGTGTGTGTGTGTGTGTGATTTATTAAATTGGTTTATTATTTATGGTTGAATAACTCCAACAATGACTTTGTCACAATGTTGACAATGCTTTGATCCTGGTAGTTGGTCATTCTGGGATGCTGGTTACCTCAGCAACCCTGAAAAAGGTAGAAATTCTGGAGAGATTATTATTCCATATGTTGAGGTACATCACAATGCCATAGTAATGACAACAATATGGTACTTGCCCCAAAACAGGCATGTAGACCAATGGAATGGAATTCAGGGTTAAAACATGACTACACATAACTCTTTCAACTTAATATTTGGAAAAGATGCCTAAAACATACATTGTGGAAAAGAAAGCATCTTCACTAAAAGATAGTGAGAAAACTGGATATTCATATATAGAAGAATGATACTACATTTAAATCTATCACTTTGAATATTTTTAGATGCTGAATTCTAAACAATTTTATTATATTTTCTACCATGCTTATAACTTCTACATATTTTTCAATCTGCTCAAGCCTCAATATTGAATAGTTAATATAGAATAGAGTACTTGAAGTCACCTTCAAAATGATTAGCCAAACTCAGGTCTAGTTATTTAACTAAAGACCCTGGAGTGGTCAAGCTAAAAATATAATCACTATTATCCTAACATGTAGTATATTTCCTTCAGTGTTTTGTGTGTGTGAGTGTAATGTAGGCTTTGTAGTGTTTTCTTTAAAGAAAAGAGTGCCCTTCTTCCATTTTAAAGGCTTCATTTCCATAAACATTGGAGCATTCTTTAGCTAGAGTTTCTTATAATATTGGAGATTAAAAACAAATTTAAAGTACTTAATAAAGCCTAGCAACTGTAGACCTATGCAGCATGTCAACACTATTAGACAAAAATTTTGCAAGATCTTTATAAAATAGAATAAGAAATATAATCTCACAGAGAACTAATAACAAAGCGTATCCTACAGGGATTTGTTTATAAAGTAAGCCAGAACGAGTTCAAGTTTCAAGAAGTAATATGAAATCAACTGTCACAAGAGGTAGACACTCTTTGTACTTAAATCCAACATAAGTTTAGTTTTCTAGAGTCAGAACAATAATCTTTATCATAAAAAATGTATTTGTAGCACCAAATAAATGACAAAATAATTTAAGATTTTGAGTGAGCAACTCAGAAAGCACAAAATGAAATGCTAAAGAGACTATAAATGCAAATATCATCTTCTGAACTGTTGTAAGAAAGGGTGTAGCACTTAGAAAATGAGAGATTAAACAAATGTTCTGAGTTTTTTTTTATAAAATCAAGACAGAAAAGATGCCATTAGAGAAAATTGCAATCTGCAGATAAGAAGCCATTTCAGCAAAACTATAGACAATCAAGAAATCTGGATGGATTTTGTAGGAAGTATGTAATAATTCCTATGATCAAGCTGAGTTCAGCCGCAGTACATAATGAAAAGTTTGCCTCAACCACACTAAATGAAATTGCTAGAAAGATCTCAGGAACCAGTGGAGTCATAAAACTAGGTTCATCATCAAGCCATGAGATAACGGGCAAAAACAGAGGGTGAGAGGAAGAATCCTGACATTGATTAACCAATTGTCAGCTAAGGAAAGCACCTTCTAGAATTACTTGGAACTATGGTGTAGGTTTTATAAAATATTATTTTACACATTTGGGGTTTTATTTTTCATTTTTATTTTTATTTGCTTTTTTATTTGCTTTTTTGTAATCAGTTATGGCATATTTCTAATTGAAATGACTTGGTGAGAAGTTAATCGAGTTGTCAACAAAACCAACACACAAATAAGGGGAAATACTAAAGAGATAAAATATGATCTAGTGAGAACTTCCTCTTAATGTTAGAGAACAAACCAGTGCCAGGCCCCTACCTTTTTCATCAGTTATCAAAATGTCATTGTTGTGGAAGCCATTGTTTTTTTTTTCCAGACTGTTCAGCTCCAAAATAATCACACAGAAACCATTTTATTTGCAATACTGTTTGGCCAGTAACTTAAGTGTATTTCTGGGTAACTCATATCTTAAATTAACCCAGCTCCATTAATCTGTGTATTGCCACGAGGCTGCATGTGAAACTCCACCTTGCACAGGAGTGCAGTTGTTTCCAGCTGTCCTGTGGGCAAGGACTTACCTACTATGATATGTATTGCCTGTATGTGGGTATTTTGTGTGTACATCCATGTTCCTCATGCAAGCAGAGTCTATATTATATTCAAGATTATAAGGAATCAGCTTTCAGTTTAACCAAAGTCAGAGTATTTGGACTATTAAAGAGCTTCAACAAGAAAACAGAATGAAGCATGCAGTTGGCAGTGAGTTTGAAAAGAAAATGATTTCCTACTCAGTGGCTATTGGGAGAGGTTTTTTCTCAGATGAGATTGAAGAGAGGCAGAATTTGATGGAATTATTAAGAAACTTGCTTTGAAACTCCAAAATATAGAGGATTTCTTTTCCTGTATTTTCATTCTGTCCTTCTTTTCCAATAGAATTTTTGTGTTGAGGGAGCTGTGGGCCGCCTTCCTGCTGCCAAGCACCTGGCTGCCAGCTAGCTTTTGCCCCGAAATAATTACACAGAAACTGTATTCTTTTAAACACTGCCTGGCCCATTAGTTCCAGCCTCTTATTCTCTAGCTCTTACATATTGATCTAACCCATTTTTAATAATCTGTGTAGCCCCACGAGGTGTGGATTACCAGGGAAGATCTTAACCTGTGTCTGTCTGGAGTGGGAGAATCATGGTGACTGTTTGAATCTGTTTTTTTTTTCTCCCAGCATTTTGTTCTGTTTACTCCACCTACCTAATTTTCTGTCCTATCAGGCCAAGCAGTTTTCTTTATTAGTTAACCAATGAGAGCAACAGATAAGATACAAAACCCACCTCCATCATTTTTGTTTAGGTAGCCTGCTCTCTTTCTAATATTTACTTAATTGTCTTTTTAAAGCCACTTTTGGTACAGCTATTTTGTTTATTGTGTCTGGGTCTGTGTGGATTTTTGTGCCTTGGAAGACTTCGAGAGGTCAAGCGACAACTTCCAGGATTCAGTCCTTTCAACTTACCACACAGGTTCCATGAATTGATTGCCATTTGTTTGGCTTTTTGGCAAGTATCATTAGCGGCTGAGCCATCGCACCGGGCTCCACACAATTCTCTGAGGTTACTGTGACAAAATGCCATAAATAAATATGGGCCTTACATTTTTCAGGATCAGAACCCACTTTTTCTCTTGGGCCACACCTGCCTCCTATGTGCTCACAGGGTGGAAGAACGGTGAGGTCTCTGTGTGGTCGCTTTTCTACCTCTTAAGTTCCTTGTCCCAAAACATGCATGCTCACCTCCCTAAATTCCACTTTACTGAGCTACAGTGGTAGGAATTTTATTGTGACATTCAGACCACAGCTGACATGGATGCTAAAGGATTAAGGAACATAATGGACCTGAAAAACAATTAATTTCCTTTAATAAGACCCCTATCATATGGGCAGACCTTTTAACTAGAGCCTCAATGATATATCACTAGCATAAGAATAAAATGTGAATTTATTTATTTATTAAAGATTTCTGCCTCCTCCCTGCTACTGCCTCCCATTTCCCCCCTCCCCCAATCAAGTCCCCCTCCCTCATCAGCCCAAAGAGCAATCAGGGTTCCCTGACCTGTGGGAAGTCCAAGGACCACCCACCTCCTTCCAGGTCTAGTTAGGTGAGCATCCAAACTGCCTAGGCTCCCACAAAGCCAGCACGTGCAGTAGGATCAAAAACCCATTGCCATTATTCTTGAGTTCTCAGCAGTCCTCATTGTCCACTATGTTCAGCGAGTCCAGTTTTATCCCATGCTTTTTCAGACCCAGGCCAGCTGGCCTTGGTGAGTTCCCTGTAGAACATCCCCATTGTTCTAAAAAAAAAAAAAGAAAATGAAAAAGGCACATGCTACTCTGAACCCAGATGGCCAAGGGGAACAGAGTAACCTAACTGTTGAACCCTCTCTGGACATAATAGTATATTAGTCTGTGCTGGATCGGCTCTGAAACACAGCAAGTCTTCATGGTCTCATCAAGTGTGTTGCCCTTGCCCAGAGAGGAAGACACTCACAGAAAACATCAACTAAAAACAAAATGATTGTTAGCGTGTGTGAAGGAAGGTCATGGATAAGGATGATTGTCTCTAAAACACAATTCCTCTGACTCCCAACCTGAGCAAATTAAACATAATAAACCTTTAAAAACAAATAAACAAACAAAAAGAATAAAATGTGCACTTGAAATGAATTTGATAGATCCTGCTAGAGTATACGGACTTTGAAAACACTCCAGGCTCATCTGAATTCACAACAATCTTCCCATTTCCCTTGTGAGATAATGCATAGGGTATGATATACATCCTAAGTGATAATATGTTCAGGTATTTTTTCTTATAATATCCCTAGGATAAGTGTATGAAGTTGTTTTAGGGGATAAGTATGTTGTTAGGATGAACTCTCTGCCTCTTGACCAGCTTCACTCTGCTTATCTGCCTATAGTGACATTGCACTGCCCAAGCAGAACATATGATAGGTGTTTATCATCTCTTAGCACACAGGTTCCAAATGCTCTTATGATGGAGGTGGGTCTTGTATCTTATCTGTGGCTTTCATTAGTTAACTAATAAAGAAGACTGCTTGTCCTGATAGGACAGAAAATTAGGTAGGCGGAGTAGACAGAACAGAATGATGGGAGAAAGAAGCCAAGTCAGGCAGTCGCCATGATTCTCCCACCGGACACAGCCACAGGTTAAAATTTTCCCTGGTAAGCCACCTCGTGGGCTACACAGATTATTAGAAATGGGTTAGATCAATATTTAAGAGCTAGCCAATAAGAGGCTGGAACTAATGGGCCAGGCAGTGTTTAAAAGAATACAGTTTCTATGTAATTATTTTGGGTATAAAGCTAGCCGTGCTGGTGGCCAGGTGGCAGGATGCAGCCCTGCCACTCCTATTACAACACTCTTACCTTCTGGCACCAGAGGAAATTGTCATTACACTACTAAAGACTATTGCCATATTTCTACCCAGTCTTTTAAGAGGAGAACACAGCACTCTGAGCCAGCCTGGTTCTGAGACTTCTGTGGGGGTCTTGTCAAATGACTCCTACTCTCAAGTACCATACTGTTTGCACTAGGGCATGCAGTCATTTAATCACTGAAATGATTCCAAATATCAACATTGGCCACACCATTTGTGAGGCTCAGGATAAAATAAAAGAATAATTAAATAAAATAAAATAGATTAAGTATTTGAAAACAATGACTTTGACTATGAAGCACTGGACCCCACAGGAGCAGAGGGTCTCGGGTAATTGGGTGTGCTATTCATCCATGAGCCTGCTCTGCAGATCTAGGCAATAATGGGAATAAAGTAGTTATTGACCCCTCTAACACAAAAGTGAGCACCATTTATTGAAAAAGAACTTAAAAATGTCAAAAGAATGAGCTCACACAACATTGTGCTATAAGACAAGTCACTTAGGTTATTATGACCTTGCATGACAAGCTTTTTTCTTTTTTACTATTAAATTTATTAATCCATGTGTTTTTCACATAATATATCTTGATCCTGCTTATTCCATCCCTTCACATCTGCCCTTCAGATTTATACCACCACCACCACCACAACCACCACCACCACCACCACCTGGGGCTAAAACAAAATTCAATAGAAAAAGGTGAAGAAAACAAAAAAAAATGAAAAAAAATATTTAGAGAGAGAAGCTACAGTCTGACTCAACAAGTCATGCCATATACTTGTTTGTCCATGCTTCTCTGCTTGCAAGTGTTCAAAGCAAAGAGTCATTGGCCTGGTTTAAACCCCTGGTCTCCACTTTATGATTGATTCTGGGTCCCCACTCTAACTCATCCAGGACATCCCCCTAGTAATCTCTGCTGTGGAGATCCTGTAGCTTTGGGTCTGTGGGTCAGGTTTCGTCACCTGCTCCAGGAGATCACAGATGGGGTGGGTCATAACTCTGGGTCTCGACCTGGGCAGCTATACAGTTGGTCCACCAGATGGGAAATGGGGACAGCTGCCCCACGCCTGTGATTTTGGGGGTGGGTCACCCACACCTCTGCTAACAGGGTTGAATCTGTTGTGCTACCCTGATGGCATTCAGGAAGTTCAGGGCCTATTTTCCAAAGTTTTACAGATGGTGGGGATGAGAATAGCTCTCTCACATTTATGATGATAGCACAAGCTCTCGCACCTGCCCCAGGCATGGTAGGTAGCAAGGAGGGCTTCTTTCCCCCATCACCCACCCCTCACCCATGCCGTGACAAGATGCACGCGAAATGGTGCAGCTCTCCCACGCTCACATATTTCAGATCTGGCAAGGTTGGCTCTGTTGTGTTGTCCTGACAAGGTACAGGACCCACTTTCCTGAATGTTGTGGTGGGTGTCAGGGATGGCTTTCCCTCTCTTATGACCAAAGAGCCATCTCTCTTACCTGCTTCAGGCATTGATGGGCAGGGGGCAGCTCTCCTCTGTCCATGCTGCCATAATGCGTATGGATAATGGGGACAGCTTTCCCATGCTCACAATTTTAGGGCTGGCTCACCCGCACCTGTTCTAACAGGTTTGGCTCTGTTGTGCTGCCCTGGTGGGTGCAGGGCCTGCTCTCCTGAGTGTTGTAGTTGGTGTGGGTCAGGGACAGCTCTCTTGCTCTTTGCTCTCCTACCTGCCACAGGTGTTGAGAGGATGGAATGGGAGTGGATATCTTTCCCCAATCCATGTCACTATGTGACAGACAGGGGTGGGGTTTCCCATGATTCTATCTTAAGATTGGTTCACTTGTGTTCTCATCAACAGCATCAGACCTGCTGTGCTGTCCAGACAAACTGCATGTCTCTTTCCAATGTATCGCCCTGGTCAAGGGGTCAGTTTCCACACCATCTCCGTCCCTTCCTCTCTCATCTCTGCAAATTTGTCTGTGTCCAGAGGACCTGACCCATTCTCTCCCCACCCCTTCTAGCTCTCTCTCTCTCTCTCTGTCTCTCTCTTTGCCATAAGATCCATTACCATATTTCTGCTCACTCTAATAATGGCCTTCAGGCTGGTACTGTAGGTATGTGTGAGCATGTGCTTTCTCATAGCCCAGGGTCGGAAGCCCCAGGCCTGTGGATGCATAGGTCTCCCTGCCTCACCCCCAGTCACCGTGATTTAGGGCAGGGCCTTGAGTCCTCATCACCAGAAGATTCTTATAACACCCACCACCTTAAGCTCCTGGTCACTACATGTCGCTTCCTTTCACTGCTTGTCCTCTACCCTGCTGCATGGCATGGGGAGGGACAGTGCTTTGCTGTGATTCTGCTGCTGACCAGGGATAGAATTCCTTGCCCCTGATCTGCTTTCTTGTGACTGGTGTCAATTCAGGCCCAGGAGGTGTCAGCAGCTCAAGTTTAAATCTAACCCTCTTCCTCCCCCACACACCGCAGGCTCAATAGTCTAGGGTGGCACCCTCTGTGACATGACAAGTTTCTAATGGCTCCAAATTATCATGAAGATAACAAGAACCCTGCCATGCTTAGGAAAGTTGTTTTCTGAAACATATGATATAACTGAAACATAAATAATCAACACCCTGAGACATTCTTATTTGTCTGTGAAACTATATTAACCAAACATCTTGGATAAGACAGAAAGAATACTTACTCTACACAAGTATAATTCATGTGTTTTTCCCTAGTTTCCTCAAACATATTTTTATTTTCTGATTTATGGTGTCACAATCTGCCGTTGAGGGTTAGTACCACCAAGAGTGTAAATACTTGAATTAATGCCAACAGAATTTTCTGAATAGGCATAGTCCTTCAGCACAGTTTAGACACGATTCAATGTACAGGCAGAAACAAACAATTCTTCTTTAACTGTTTGAAGGCATAATGGATTCTGGAGAGTCTTCTTTGGGGATTGTAAACCTAAATATCAGAAAGGATTGACTGAGTCGCTATGCTAGCTCTCAGTTTGGTGAGAGCTGGTTCCAGCTCAATGGGCAAGATAATTCTGATACAGTTTATTGGTAAATATTTGTAAGTGGTTTTAATATTTGTAAGTGCTTTTGAGGTAAAAGAATCCCTCTGCTAATGCAAATTAGAATTTGTAGAATAGAATCTGCAAAAGACTCTCCTAACAATTGTGTTTTGTAATTTCAAATGAGACTGAATAAAATAGGGGTGAGAAGGACAGGAAGAGAAAAGGGAAAGGCAGTCTTTAGGGGACAATTTCATGGACTATACTAATAACTTTTCATCACTAGTGTAAGATGATCAAACTATGGCAAAATGAGAAGCTGTATGGTGGCTCACTCTAACTCAACAACCAGCTGGTTTACAGAATATATGTTGTTCTTTTGATTAGTGTGTGTCTCTGTATGTGTGTATGTGCACGTGTGCATACATGTACACTAATATGCATATGCAGGTCAAAAGATAACTTTTAGGAATTTATTTGCTTCTTCTACTATGTTTGTACTAGGGATTGAACTCGGGTCTTCAAGCTTGTTGTCAAACTCTTTTACCTGCTGAAGGATCTCACTGGCACACCAGCTAGATTTTCAAAAATCGCATGTATCACTGGAACTACAGTGTTTTAGAGATCACTCAGGAGGCTAGAACTCTCAAGCAAGATCTTGACTGTCAAGAATTTAACAATAGCCTTCGCTGTAGATTCTTCCAGTGGTTCTCAACGTTTCTCACGGTGCAATTCTTTAATACAGTTCCTCATGTACTACTGACCCCAAACCATAATATTAATTCATGACTACTTCGTAACTGTAATTTTGCTACCATTATGAACAGAAATGTAAATATCTGATATACAGGATATGTAACCCCCAAAGGGTTGTGGCCCACAGTTTGAAAACCACTATTTAGAGTTTAAAAGTTTAAACTATTTGCAGAACATATTCCTGAACAAGCATCCAGATTTTGATTCAGTGGTAAGAGATGCTCTTTAAATATTCTCTTAAACTTTCTCTGGTATAGTTAATATTCCATATCATATATTAGATATTTTAATATCTGCCTTAAACTGTGCATTATTTAGCTGCCATTCTAGGCTGAACCATTTTTCTTTCCGCCATCAATAGTTGTATCGGTGAAATCTCACACGTAAACACCCCAGTTTTAAAAGAGATTGATAGGATGTAGCAGAAGTATTGTATTACTACTAAGTGAGAAAGATTCATCTTGGCATTTTATCATGACATTTATCTAACGTTAGTATACATGGAAAACAATTCAGACAAACTTCTGTGCTATAAATTTGGAAATGACAAAAGCTTTAAAACAGGAATAGAGAAGCATTGTGTCATGACTGAAAAAGCTTACAACTGGGCCACTGATATGTCTAAGGGAATAAGGGGACTTGTTCCCAAGCACGAGGACCTGAGTTCAATTTCCAAGATTCATACATTAGGGAAGAGGACTGATCCTAGAGAGTTGAACTCTGACCTCCACACAGTGTGGTGTGTCTCAGCATGCTCAGGTCTCCACTCACATTCAGTGTGAGGAACATACACTGTAGACTTGACCTCACACTGATCCTTTTGTAGCAACCTTCCAAAGAGTGGGATTACAGATATAAACTGTAATGCCTTCCCAATTACTAGATGCATTTTAGCAAAAAGAAAGTCATTGTGGGAATAATCTTCTACATTTTATAGAAGTATAAATGTTGTCTTCCAGGAGCAATGCAGAATTACGTCTTGATTGTTTACAAGCCAGATCTGTTCCTTTAAAATTCATCCAAATATCTAAACACTAGAAAATGATTGGTGCCATCTCTTTTATATGACATAGGAAATGTATAAACACAGAGAGATTTCTACTTCCTAACACTTCTACTCCCTAACATTTCCTAACACAAGCTTGAGAACTCATTATGCCCCCTAGATCCCTATCCACCTGTCTTCATAATTATATCTTTCGCAGAAAAAGTAAAACCCCACCAAATCATTACTTACTTACACACATACACACACACACACACACACACACACACACAATTAAACAAACAAAAAACCCAGAAACTGTGGTACCTGTGCCTAACACCAAGATTCTATGTTACCTACCAGAATTTCAGGGGTTTTATCTCCTGAAATGAATTGGTCAACTACTTTTGAGCACAATCCCTGTTATGGAGTGTGGTTGATAAATCTGGTGTTGCTCTATTGCAGAAAACTGATTTGATCTCTCTAACCATGTATCAATGACAAACTTCATTAGGGGTCTCAATGCTAGGATTTTGTCTGACTTAAATGTGTATAGTAAGGAGACTGCTCATTCATTTCCTGGCTGCCCAGATTCCCAGAATAACCACACAGAAACTCTGTTATTTGCAATACTGTTTGGCCAATAGCTTAAGAGTATTACTAGCTAGCTCTTACATCTCTAATGGACCGTTTTCATTATTTTATATTCTACCATGAGACTCGTGGCCTGCTGGCAAGGTTCCAGCTGACAACTTGTACCTTTTCCCTCTGGCAGCTCTGTGGCATCTCACCGGTCTGCCTTTTTTTTCTCCCAACATTCAGTTTAGTTTTCCCCACCAAAATCTACACAGTTCTTGCCACTAAAGCCGAGTCATGAAACTTCTTAAAGGAGCCATCAGCAAACATACTTGTACAGGTTTTAATGCATCAATGCTATTTTGTTTAGAAAAAGGCTTTCTTTGGACTCATCCTCTGACTCTTACAATCTTTCCACTTTCTCTTACACATAGTCTTAAGAAGAGGGTTTAGCAAGGACATCTCACTAACAGTTGTCAGCAAACCCAGTTGTGATCTTCTATTTAAAGTGTTAAATACCATCTACCTCAAAGAGAAGGGTTGAGTGCTATGCTAATCTCTGAGTTTAGTCACAGGCCATCAGGAATTGTTTAATTGATATGTTCAATTAACAGACTAATAGGAGTATGATTTTCCATAAGTTCCATAAACTATATAGGTTTAGGTTCTTGGCCTCATTAACAGTATAGTGTTTGTGTACCATGTCGGGAAGTGAACTGCAAATCTAGTAATTTATGATCAGTTGCTCCCATAACCTTTTTGTCACCATTATACCAGAAGATCATGAGGGCAGGTTATGTAGGTTATAGGGTTTGTAGTTGGATGAAATTTATGATTACTTTGTTCATCCGGTAATAAATATAGTACTAGCACTATAGTTGCTAGTCTGCAGACATAGAACTTCTTGAACTGATTATTTGTTTTTTTAAATAATCATCAACATATTTGGAATTGCATTTGGTACTAGTTCTGTAGAAATTTCTATATTTAAATTGACAGGGGACAATTTAACAAAGACAAACTTAACTTCATTTCCCTGAACTGTTGCAGCTCCTGTCTGCATAGTTGTGGTGCCTGTGCCTAACACCAAGATTCTATGTCACCTACCAGAATTTCAGGGCTTTTATCCCTTCTAATTTTGGCCAAAAAATTAGCCTGCTTCATTTTTTAAATAGTTGCACACTGTTTTTATGTATGATATACTGGAAAACTTTGTATCTCCTATTCCAAAGTGGTTTTTTATACTCACTTCGGATTTATTTGAAGTAGAAATTTTCTACTTGATTGCATAACACAGTCATAGGTGGTGATACGACTTGATCAAAAACATTCCTCTATGTTTGTAAATATAAGAAGTTTAAAATTATACAACTCTTTCTCATAATTTATCTGTCCCCAGTGACTCCAATGAAACCAAACATCTCCTTTCTGGTAAGTGTGTGTGTGTGTGTGTGTGTGTGTGTGTGTGTGTGTGTTTGTATGTGTGTATACACACATACATGTACATGTGTGATTGCATCTCTCTCTGTGTTATTGTTGTTTTCTTGTTGATACTGAGAAATAAACAGGTGTATGTCATAAGACCTATAAGCTTATATGTGATGTGCATTTAAAGGAGGAATCACAAGGCCATTGTCTTTCTAAAAACTCTAGTATAACAATAGGGGACAACTGATTGTCTGTCTGCTGAGAGGACTTCTGAAATACTCTCCCTTGCCAACTATCAACATTTTTTCCTTCAGGTATTCTGGAAAATAGTCCTCTGGAAAAAAAAAAAAGAATATTTTATATACTGATATTTACGACATTTTATTTGTCTTTAGCCAACAACATACCTCTAATAAGCATACATATAGCTACATGCTTACAAATATTCTGCTATATTTTTCAGTTCTAATATATTTCTGACCCTTTTTATGATCATGAATATTTAGTTTCATCTCCGTAGTCTGCAACTAACAAAGCAAAAAACAGCTGCTTTTAGGTAAAAGAAAGAAAGCGATAGAGAGAGAGGGAGAAGGAAAGAGG
>NC_022029.1:39553409-39599697 GCF_000317375.1 Microtus ochrogaster
AGAGAGAGAGAGAGAGAGAGAGAGAGAGAGAGAGAGAGAGAGAGAGAGAGAGAGAGATCTTTGCACTCAGGCAGCTAGCATTACAACAGAATCCCTGGACTGAACAGTTCAAATGCTATTTCCTGTCAAGATTTTCCAGCTAACGACTCTTCTTTTATTCTACTGAGAAAATACCTATTGCTTCTCAGCAATCACCAGAGGAAGTAGAGATATACACCTGGGTAATTAGGCATTAATCCCAACAATGGAACCAGCTTGCCTGCCTTGACCAGATCAGCACTCATCAGAAAGACTTTACAACATTTTAGTGAGAAATGTCTTTGTTTCTTGTGTCGCTGCTCTGCCTCTTGTCAAGCTAAAGAAACACATTGTTTCCTTGATTGGATCTTCGCTGTAGGGATGCTCTGATCCAGTCGTGGGGATAGCTGAAGATAGAAAGTTCTCTAGAAATGAAGTGCTGCCACTATCACAGAAAATATCCTGCAGAGCAATGGCACTGATTATTCCTAGGGACATTGTAAGAAGGCTTAATTACGGGTCTTCAAACATCTTTCCTTTTTATTATGTGATGTACATGAGCAGACAAGAATGGTGCATTCATAAAGCCAGCTGTATATGCAACAAAAGAAAAGACGGACTTGAATAAATATATTTCAGTAAAAGGAAACCTTAACATCATTGCTACATAGTAAAACAACTGGCACCTACTCTGTGCAGAATTCATAATAAATAGCATAAACATACAATTTCTGATAGCCATAACTATAAACTCTATTGGAGAATCAGGCATAAACCTATTTAGTTATGGACAAGGGAGATTTATTATATTTATTATTAATAATTACTATTTTTATTATACAGAAATATAACAAAATTATACTCATTCTGTTGAGTAATGAATACAGAAATCCAAGTATTAAGTGAACAACTATTACCAAACAACTTATTAGTGAAACAATGATGATGTCACTAATGTTAGGGCTGAATGCTACAAATATATAATTAAGTGAGGTCTCATTATAGAGAAACAAGAACACAACTTATTGAGAATTAAATTTGTTCTTACAAGGGGCTATCACTGATAGCAGAAGTGAAAAAAAAAAGGAGAATTCTAGCCTCATTTCTGTTGTTGTAATAAAAATACCATGACCAAAAGCAACTTAGGGAGAAAAGGTTAGTTAGTTAGTTTGTTGTTCATTTGATTGTTTTGGGTTAAAAGTTATTGCCCATAGTTAAGGAGACATCCCAGTGGTAACTCAAGCAGCTAGACACATCCCATGCATGACTAAGCAGAAACACAAATGCACACATCACACCTGCTTGCTGCTTATGCTTGACTTTTTTACTCATCTATAGTTTAGTGGTTTGCCTGTGACATTTGTGATGAACCTTCAAACCTTAATTTACAAACAATACAGTTCTCCACAGACTTTTAAAAGGCCTACCTAATTTAAATAACTTTTTTATTGTTTTTATTGTGCTATACATTCTTTATAGCTCTCCTCCCTTCCTTCCCTGCCTTTCTAACCTATCCTGTGACCCCACACACTCCCAATTTACTCAGGAGATCTTCTCATTTTCTCCTTCTTATTTAGATCCATGTATGTCTCTCTTAGGATTCACTTTATTGTCTAGGTACTCAGGGGTTGTGGACTGTATGCTGGTTTTTCTTTGCTCTGTGTCTAAAAGCTACTTATGAGTGGGTATCCCACATCAGAGGAGGAATGATCTCCAAAATACACAAAAAACTCTAGAAACTTTATAGCAAAGGAACAAATAATCCAATAAAAAAATGTACAGACCTTGACAGAGAACGCTCAGCAGACAAATCTTTTTTTACAGGGTTTCTCTGTGGTTTTGGAGCCTATCCTGGAACTAGCTCTTGTAGACCAGGCTGGTCTCGAACTCACATAGATCCGCCTGCCTCTGCCTCCCGAGTGCTGGGATTAAAGTCGTGCACCACCACCGCCCGGCTTCAGCAGACAAATCTTAAATGACTAAAAGACACTTAAGGAAATGCTCAACATCATTAGCTATCAGAGAATTTCAGAACAAAACAACTCTGAGACTCCACCTTACACCTGACAGTATAGCCAAGATCAAAAACATTGATGACAGCTTATGCTAGAGAGGATATGGGGTAAGGTGAACATTCCTCCATTGCTGATGGAAAAGGAAATTTGCATAACTGTGTTGGAAATCAGTATGGCGATTTCTCAGAATATTAGGAAACAATCTACCTCAAGACCCAGCAATACCACTTTTGGGTAAATACCCAAAAGAAAGTGCAATCATACCACAAGGGCATGTGCTCAGCTTTGTTCATAGCAGCATTATTTGCCATAGCTAGAACTTGGAAACAACCTAGATACCCATCAACCAAAGAATGGATAAAGAAAATGTTAAACATTTACACAACGAAGTACTAATCATCAGTAAAAAATAATGACATCTTGAAGTTTACAGGCAAATGAATGGATCTAGAAGTCCATATTGAAAAAGGTAACCTAGACCCAGAAAGACAAATATAACAAATTATTCTTTATTAAGACTTTCTTTCTAAGTAATACTAGTTTGTTGACACTTAAAATTAGAGTTTGATAGGAATGAATAAAGATCAAAAGAATAGTTCAGGGTTGATGAGGAAACATTATCAACAAAGTCATGGAGGTAATGTTAAAGGAAAGATATAAAGAAACTCAAAGTGAGAACTATCCCATTGATAGTTTCCGTTCAATGGAAGTGCATTTGGTAAAGTCCCTGTAATGAACATTGAAACTATTTGTCTGAAAAAAGTCCTTAAATACTGATAATACTTGAAGGAAAACAAGTGGATCAGAAGATTATGATGTGATAGTCCAGAAACCCACAAATTATGTGGAACTGGATACAGCAAATTTAAGAAAGCTCTTTATATTTTTTTATTGCTTCTATTGAGCTATATATTTTTTTCTCTGCTCCCCTCCCTTCCTCCTTCTCCCCTTCTACACTTTCCCATGACCCCCATGCACCCAACTCACAGGAGATCTAGTCTTTTCTACTTCCTGTGTAAATTAGATCCATTCATGTTTCTCTTACGGTCCTCTTCATTTTCTAGGTTCTCTGGGGTTGTGAATTTTAGGCTGATTTTTTTTTCTTTGTGTGGGTATGTATGATACTTGTCTTTCTGGGTCTAGGTTACCTCACTCAATATGATGCTGTCTAGATCCATTCATTTTCCTGCAAATTTCAAGTTGTCATTATTATTATTATTTTGCTGTGTAGTATTCTGCAAATGTAGAACATCTTCTTTATCTATTCCTTGTTTGAAGGGTATTTAAGTTGTTTCCAGGTTTTGGCTATGAGAAATAATGCTTCTGTGAAAATATTTGAGCCCATGACCTTGTGGCATGATTAAATGTCATTTGACTATATATATATCCAAATGTGGTATTTCTGGATTTTGAGATAGGTTGTTTCCTAATTTTGTGAGAAATAATTGCCATACTGATTTTGAAAACAGCTGCACCAGTTTGCACTTCCCCTGGAAATGGAGGAGTGTTCCCTTTGCCCCACATCCTCTCCTGTATAAGTTGTCATCAGCGTTTATGATCTCGATCATTCTTGCAGGTGTAAAATGGAATCTCAGAACTGTTTTGATTTGCATTTCTCTGATGGCTAAGGGTGTTGGACATTTCCTTAAGCCTCTTTCAAACATTTTAGATGCATCTGTTGAGGGTTCTCTGTTTATATCTGTACCCCACTTTCGATTGGATTATTTGTTCTGTTGATGACCAATTTCTTGACTTCTTTGTATATTTTGGAGATCTGCTCTCTGTCTGATGTTGGGTTTGTGAAGATCTTTTCCAATTCTTTGGCCTGCTGTTTTGTCTTGTTGACCATGTCTTTTGCTTTACAGAAGCTTCACTGTTTCAAAAGGTCCAATTTACTAATTGCTGCTCTCAGTGTCTGTGCTACTAGGGTTATATTGAGGAAGTGGTCTCCTGTGCTAATGTATTCAAGTGCATTTCCCACTTTCTCTTCTATGATGTTCAAAGTGGTTGGTTTCATGTTGAGGTCTTTGATCCATTTGGACTTGAGTTTTATGCATTGTATTAGATATGAATCTATTATCATTCTACATGTTGATACCCAGTTATGCCAGCACCATTTGTTGAATATGCTTTTTTTTCCATTTTATATTTTTTGCTTCTTTGTCAAAAATCAAGTATTCGTAGGTGTTTGGATTGGCATCTCTATCTTCAGTTCAGTTCCATTGGTCCTCCTGTCTGTTTTTATGCCAATACCAGACTGTTTTCAGTACTGTAGCTCTGTAGTACAGTTTGATGTCAGGGATTGTGATGCTTTCAGAAGTTCCTTTATTATACAGGATTGTTATGGCTATCCTCTTTTTTTTGTCTTTCCATATGAAGTTGAATATAGTTCTTTCGAGGTCTGTGAAGAATTCTGCTAGGATTTTGATAGGCATTGCATTGAATCTGTAGATTGCTTTTGCTAAGATTGCCATTTTTACTATGTTAATTCTACCTACCCAAGAGCATGGGAGATCTTTCCATTTTCTGGTTTCTTCAATTTCTTTCTTCAAAGAGTTGATGTTCTTTTTTTTTTTTTTTTTACAGATCTTCCACTTGTTTGGTTAGAGTTACTCCAAGATAATTTATGCTATTTGGGTTATTGTGAAGAGTGATGTTTCTTTGATTTCTTTCTTAGCCAATTTATCATCTCCATAAAGAAGGTCTACTGGATTTTTTTGTGGTGGCTCTTTAAATTTTACATTTACATTTTTAAATGTTTAAAAATAATAACAGATATTGTGGTCACAAAACATATGGTATTTGACAACCTGGCTTTTTGTAGAAATCAAACTTGGATGAACCCAGCATTTTGGCTTAGTAGGAAGTAGTTAGATTTCATACTACTTCCTACTAAGTATTGCGTAGCTATAGTGAGTCTCAGTTTTTAGTACTCAGACAGGATGGGATGAAGGACAATGGATGCTGTGAAATTGTCACTGGGCAACTCTTTAGGGGAGTTGGAAAGATGAAATTGGGAAGGACATAATTAAAAAAAAAGACAGCAATAGCTAAAAACCACTTTTAAATAACAGACACAAAAATGTAAAAGTTTTCTTTTTCATAAATGACTATTACCTCGGGGAATATTTATTGAGATCCTGATTTTGACAAATGGTTTTAAGAGCAGGCCAATTAGCTTTATTCCTGCGCATGTGAACTGGTTTTCTAAAACACCACATTAGAGCTATTGAGTCATTACACATGTGCATCCTCATTGCATTATCTGCATTGCTGTCACAGTCAGCAATGCCTGTGCTTAAAGCCTGTTTCATAGTGTTGAGATTTTTTTTAAATACTTAACTCCAACTAAGTTTTTTTCCTTTTGCAAGTGACTTTTTTTTTTTCTTAAGCAGAAGTATGAAACTAACTACAAGACTCCAGCAACCCATTTGGAATCTACTTAAAGTTTTAGGCTTACTTGATAGAATGCAGATTACTAACTAATTAATTATTTAAAACATAAGGATTATGAAAGATAATCCATAACAATATATGAGTTTTTCATAGATTTTAGCAAAACAAATAAAAATATTTCACAATCGTTCTCTTTGAATCTCAGAGTGAGCATTGTTAAATCATAATAAAATAAATATTAATGCATAAACTCATAAAGTGAAAATAAAGTTAAAGACCGAAACTATATACTTTAGTTATGTGTGCCAACTTAACTGGACTTACATGCCCCCAAAAAAGGTTGGGTTTGTAAGAAAATTTTTGTAAGAGATTAATTTTCAAATACTGCTCCTGAGTAAAGATCTATTTTTCCTAAGAGACGAAGGACTTATCCAGGTCTTTGGGGCTTTGTAGAACAAAGAAGCATAAGAAAATGTGACTAATATCTAGCTTTGAACTAAAACGTTTACCATCTCTTAGGGACATCAGAGCATTGGCTTCTTGTACTGGTAATTACATCACTGTCTGGTTCTCATATCTTTGGGCTTAGGCTGTTTATTACACCCAATTTCTTGTTTCTTCTCCCGGTGAATGGTAGACTGAGGTTTTCCTCACCTGGATAATCACATTGAGTCAGTTTTCTTTAGAAATCTGTTCATTCATTTCTGTGTCTAATCTTTATTAGTATTCATGGGGATTCTATTCTTTCTGTTTCTCTGGAGAGCTGTGACTAACATAAAAATCAGCAAGAGGCTGGCAGTGGTGGTGCATGCCTTTAATCCCAGCACTTGGGAGGCAGAGGCAGGTGGAACTCTGAGAGCTCAAGGCCAGCCTGGTCTACAAAAGCTAGCTCCAGGACAGGCTCCAAAGCTACAGAGAAACCCTGTCTTGAAAAACCAAAAATAAAATAAAATAAAAAAATAAAGAATCAGCAAGAAAGTTCTTAATACCAAATTCCTAAAGTAAAGCTGTGAAGGAAAATAGATAAATCCCTTTATATTTATGCTGAAGAAAATTAAAAATAGAGTGAGAGAGACATATTGCCAAATACATATATTTGTACAGAGTAAAGAGATACTATAGAATAGTATTTCAGACTGAATATTAAGCATTACCAGGGCAAAAAGCAAAATGTTAAAATTATCATTTAAATACTTGTCTTGAACCTTCAAAACAATGCAAGTAAACAAAGTACACTTTGAAAGATCCAAGTATACATCTTCAGAGAAGGTCAATAGAGACATCTAAAAACAACTAATCCCCCTGTTGTGGAAATGCAACAGTTTTGATCTGTTTGTATGATCTGAAATAAAGCAATGTACAGGAACTTTATTTTGATAATCAAAAAGAAAGAACATCACATATTAAATGTCTTTATCTGATTGAAGACTATTTATTATAGGCATCTGCTACCTAGACCATTTAATAGATTATTGGTTTAATTGAGTAAGCTGTGTCCTTAGTTAGAATTAACTCTTTTGTATAAAATTATAATGAAAATGTAGAGAAAAATAACTCACACCTAAAATCTGTTTTCATTTTTTTCTCCTTTGTAGGATAATTGTTTTGAGATAATATCACACTCTAGCTCAGTTTGGCCTAAAATTCATTAATTAGTCCAGGCTACCCTCAACCTGTTTGCAATCCTTCTATTTCAGAGATAGAGTGTGATTTTATCTCAAAAAAATTATTCTACAAAGGAGAAAAAAAAACAAAACAACAAAAACCAGAAAACATTTGTTAGGGGATAAAACACATTCTCTCTCTCTCTCTCTCGTTCTCTCTCTCTCTCTCTCTCTCTCTCTCTCTCTCTCTCTCTCTCTCACACACACACACACACACACACACACTCTATCACACACACAAACCAAGTATGTGTGTGTGTGTGTGTGTGTGTGTGTGTGCGCGCGCGCGCGCGTGCCACCCATCCTTAGACAAAGTCAACAACTTGCTATTCCAACGTCCTTATAAAAATACTGGAGGAATTACTGAAGTAGAAATGTCATTTACCATGTTTAGAATCTAATAGAAAATATAGAAATACAGGTCCAGAAGGCAGAATTACAAATCACACAAAAGTCAACTTTTCTGGTGTTTTCTTTTCTCTGTAAGGCATTTGATTCATACAGAGCATAGTCTAATTTGCCAGCTACTGTACAATGAGCATCAGCCGAGGAGAACATGATAGTGAGCCCATACATTAGTAAAGAGTGCCTTCTTCTGTATACCACATTTTCTCAAGCAGGGACAGCCTACTAAAAATCTTGAATTACTTGAAATTTCCTTTCATTAAAATAATGACTTTCAAGAATGTTTTTCTTCTTGGACATTTAACTTATCTTCCTTTCCGGTTGTCTAGAGAAAAAGCAAATAATTCACCCTGGCACCAAGACCACCTAAGTCCTCAACCATAACATTGTTTATAATAAAGATTCTGACTTCGTGTTTTATTTACAGCCAATTGCTCATAAGTTAAGTAGTTATACAATGTAACTTTCATTCTCTCCTTCCAAAGGTAGAGTATTTTAAAATCCTGTACAATTTCTTTCTTGATTCTTTTCAGTTTGCTTTTGTGTTACAAACATAAAAAGAAAAGCTCAGCTATTATGCATGATTTGGCAAGAAAATAATGCAATTATGTCTATAGAATCTAATTTTCTGAAGAAAATTTGATAAATATTCATTTGCTTAAGTATTTTCTATATTTGTCCATTGACGTCATTGAGTCATCAAAGCCAGATATTGAGTATTTGACTCTGTAAAATAGTCTAATTCATTTTGAGATTGATTTTTTTCTGTTAGTTTTCTAAAATGCTTAATTGATGAGTTATGGAGTTTAAATCACCATATCTAATATATTTCTGCATCCCATGTATGGGGAGCTTACAGGCAACCTGTAAGCAACAATCATCTCATCCTAACAAAATACAATATTTATTTTAAGTTCTTGCTTCCTATAAATAGGATTAGTAGACCACAGATCTCCTGTTTCCATCTTCATGTGTTATGGGGGAAGGTGGCCTTTGGCTTTTGATATTATGAATATAAGCACAAATTAATGTGTGATCTGTATCCTACTCCATCCTATAAGGTTTTTTTTTCTTACTGAAATTCTTATTGTATCCTTGTTTCTGTCCTTTCAGAGTATGATGACAAGAAACAGTGGATTAGTAGTTAATTTTGGAGTGGGAGAGTTGTGTATATTTGTCGTTTTGAAATTCATGGTAGCAGTAAATGCAGTAAATCAGCCTTTTATTGCTTACCTGAATTGCTGCAGTAGAATGTCTCATAAAAAAAGTCTAAAAAGGGGTATTTATTTGGGCCCACATTACATCAAAACTGTCCATCATTTCAGAGAACACAAGGCAGCAGGAGCATGATTCTATCACTTGTACTGTGTTCATGGTTCAAATGCCAAGAGAGAGAGATAATGGTGTTGCTCAGATAACTTCATTTTCCTTATCCAGTTTAAGGCTCCAGTCCATCGAATAGTGCTATGCAACAGTAATATGGGTCTTTTTTTTTTATCTCAGTTAATGCACTCTAGAAACTTCTTCACAGATATGCCTAGATGTTCATATCCACTATAATTTAAATCCACCCAGTTGGCCCTCAAGACTAAACATCATAAACCAAAAATGATGTAGAATCTACAAATATGAACTTTCTTGATTCTGTCTTATGTATTTGTTTCTGTTTATCAACATTGATTCTCAATTACTACATTTATATATTTTCATCAATATATTCTGATTGTGGTTTCTACATGAATTTGAATTTCTGGTAAACTGATTTACCTCTCTCAATAGAACAGATATTAATACATTTAATACATTTGGGTATTTGCAAAAATAATGCAAATTGGTAGGTAGGTTTAAAAAAATAGAGGGAGAGACTAGGTGACGAGATGGTATAGAGGAATTAGGGAGAAAATAAGGTTAAGTATGATACAAATAAATAGGAGAAATGTATGGAATTCTCAAAGAATTCATAAAAATATATTAAAATTAGGTAAATAGTGCAATAAAACAATTTCATTTGGGATGAGTTTTGAAACAATTACGTCTATGTAACTCAGGCATATTACTCAGAACATATAACCTTGACTACTTTATACTACTTGTTGTATAATTTTCACTGCATGTTTAAAGGATACTTATTACCTCACTCAGGATGGTTTTTTCTAGTTCCATCCATTTGCATGCAAGTTTCAAGATGTCATTCCTTTATTGCTCGGTAGTCATTCCTTTATTGCTCGGTAGTACACTAATTTCTAAGTGGGGCACATTTTCTTTATCCATTCTTCAGTTGAGGGGCATTTATATTGTTTACAGGTTCTAGCTATTACAAATAATGTTTCTGTGAACATAGTTGACCAAATGTCCTTGTAGTATGATTGAGAATCTTTTGCGTATATGTCCAAGAGTGGTGTCGCTGGGTCCTGAGGTAGTGTGAATTCCCAATTTTCTGAGAAATTGTCATACTTATTTCCAGAGTGATTTTAGAAGTATACATTCCCACCAGTAATGGAGTGTTTCTTTTATGGTCTGTACTTACCCAAAGGTGGATTCTAGCTGTAAAGCAAAGGATATTGAGCCTATAGTTTATAATCCTAGAGAAGCTAAGTAACAAGGTAAACCCTAAGAAAAACATACATAGATGTACCTGGGTAAAGGAAATAGACATGATCACCTGACAAAATTGGGAGATTAGTGGTAGGGGTAGAAAAGAGGGTGGACGAGGAAGGGAGAAGAAGAAGGGGAAGGAGAATTTGAGGAAACAGGATAATCGAGATGAAGGAAGGACAGAGATAGGAGCAAGAAAAGAGATATTTTGATTGGAGGAGTCATTATAGGGCTAACAAGAAAATTTCCCAGGAATCCACAAGGATGACCCCAGCTAAAACCTTAAGCATTAGAGGATAGAATGCCTGAAAAGACTTTGCCCTGTAGTCAGATTCATATATATCTTAAATATTACCATAGAGCCTTCATCCAGCAACTGACTGAAACAGAGACAGAGACCTGTGTCAGAGCACTGAGCTGAGCTCCCAAAGTCCAGATAAAAAGTGGGAGGAGTGAGAATATGAACAAAGAGATCAAACCATGATTGGGACACCCATTGAAACAGTTTACCTGAGCTAACAGGAGCTCACTAACTCCAGCAAGACAGGGAAGAAAACAAAATAATTCCAAACTAGTCCCTCTTAATGTGGGTGACAGTGGTATGTCTGGACAGACTGTGGTGCCACTGCCAATAGCATCAGGATTTATCCCTACTGCCTCTACTAGCTTTTTGGAACCTATTCTCTTTAGATGGCTACCTTGCACAGCCTAGATATAGTAGGGATGGGCTTGGACCTTCCCCAAAGCCTCTGTGGAGTGGTTGGAGGGGTGCGGGGGAGGGGGTTAGGTGGAGGATATGTGAGGAGGAGAGGGGGTAGGAACTGGGATTGGAATGTAAAATGGAAAAATATAGTTTTTTTCTTTTTTAAAAAATAAAATAAAGGATGCTTATTTAGCTTTCTTACTTTTATAGTTTAATTTTTATTTTTTTCCTGATGAATGAGTGCCTTATTTCCAAGTATTTGACTATGTCTTTCTTTGGTGTTCTTTAACCCACCAGATTTTTTTCTATTATAGAACGTAAACTAAGAATCTAACTTCAATGTTTTTTTTTGAAAGAAAGCTCATTAACCCCAATGTCATTTATGAATAGGTCAAGAATTTTCTCGATGTTCTATAAGGATGGCACTTTCATGTATTGGGTTTCTGTTGATCTTGTTCTTCCTACATCAATAATGACACTGTTTTAGAGAATGAGGTGCAGTTAGTAATTGAAAGCACATACAAAATGCTCAATGACCACTGAATTCCAAGTAATTGTAATAGGCTTCTCTCTTTGATTTACAGCATACATAAAACTTGTCCTTCTTTTAATCATGAATATTTTAAGATTCCATGGCACTCATCCCACTCTACTTGGCTATGTCCTTCATGTTTTGTGATGAAGCTTTTCTGGAGCTCTTGAGTTCTAAAAATACTCCAGTTTATAATAGTTTTTCCCTCTTGTCATTTAGACATTTGTATACATCAGTTTTCCTTAGGTATTTGCCAAAATAATTTATTCAAATTTTAGTGTTCAATAGTTTCACTTTACTACGTTTCAGACATATTTCTTGTTAATGGTTTATACCTATATTTTATAGTCAGCCTGATAGAATTTACCTCATATTTTTACCTACACACATCATTTTATCTATGATTTATTTATTTTTCATTATATTGTTAGATTCCTGTTTTTACAGTTAATATTATTTTTTATTCCTATTTGCCTATTTGGAAGTAGTTGATTTAATTTTTATCACCCATATAAATAAATATATATGCTTCCTATATGCACCTATATTTGTCAATTTTCAAATGTGCACATTGATTTCATTGCTCCCTAACTCCTCAACTTTCTTTCTTCTCTATCCATTTCTTTTTTCCTCGATCCCTTTTTTCTCTTATTTCTCCCATTTTTACTTTCATGTCTTTTTTAAATAGGGAACCTGCTCAATTATTCCAAAGAATACTAGCATATGGGGAATCTGTTGTCAGAGATTCTTGCTAAAATAAGATTACTATCTTTTATTTAGAGTTGATTGTACCTTTCATGAAGTTAGAAACAAAGTCCAGGGTTGTCTTGCATACTACTTACTCAATCTCCACAATAGAAACATCTTACGTTGCTATATAGCCCAGGCTGGCCTCGAACTCGTGATCCTCCTGCCTCTGTCTCCTTCAGCAAATCCTACCGGCGTGCGCCACCACAACCGGCTTATGTTGCTATATAATACACTATCAAAATATCAAATACTACTACAATTATTTTGATAAAAAATAACTGTGGTTTGTAGCTTTGAGGGCATGTTTGCTGCTGCTTGTTGTGTGACTTGTTTCCCAGGGGACAGGAAGAGAGATGGCCCAGAACAATGACACAGACTGGGAGAGATTCCAATACAGAAGTTCCTTATTGTAAAATGGTTGTGGGGAACAGGTTTACGGGCTTAGGGAAATTAAGCTGCTGCAGGAATGTTCTGGTTGGTCCTTTAGAAACTGGTGGTCACTACTGATGTGTTATGACTGGATAGGAATGTGTGTGGTCTGCTGACTGGTTGTCTTGGCCAATTTTCTTTATGCATGGTGACTTTGCTAGCGCTTGCTTATGCTGGCATTATTGCCCTGCCTCACTGGCTCAATGTATGTAGCCAATTCAGATTTCACCAGTTTGATATCCTCAGTTGAGTGTGTACATGATTTCATGCGGTTTCATCCAATTTGGTGTTATTATTTATCACAGGGCGTTTCTTTCCTGGTCCTGTTTATTTGTTGTCTGTGTGCCTCTACCTTGATAGGCATGTCCTTTGTTTGAGTGGGAACATTTTCTACTATGGTTTTGTTAAAAATATGTTCTGTGTTTTGCCTGGCGTTTCTTCTCCTTCCTCTGTATTTATTATCCTTAAGTTTGAATTTTCCCTAATGTCCCAAATTCACTGGAAGATTTGAGTCCTTTTTTTTTTCAGATTTAAAATTCTCTTTGACTGAGCTACACATTGACTGAGCTATCCATTTTTTTCTACCTTATTTCTAAGACATGAAGCTCTTTCTTTCATGTATTTTAAATTGTTGATGAGACTTATGTTTTACATCCTGAGTTTTTCATTTTTGGTTTATTTCACTTTTAGTTTTTCTTAGTTTTCTGTTTCTTTGTTAAGTTTTAGATTTATGCCTTGAATTATTTTTATTATTTTACTCACCTGTTTTTTTTTCCATGTCTTCATTAAAGCATGTAATCATACCTGCTTTAAAATCTTTGAATGTATTCATAATTGCATTTTTGATATCATTGCTTTGTGTTTTAGTTCAATTGTGTTTCTTAGAGCCTATGACAGTGTGGCTTCTGACTTTTGGAGAGGACTTATTTTCTTAGATGTTTATGTTCATGTTTTGGCAATGGGATCTAGGCAGTTGGAATTACATTGTTTGGGATGCTACATGATGTAGATTCCTGATCTCATCTTTGTTGGGTGGGTTTGCCTTTTTGTTGTTGTTGCCGTTGCCTAACCTGGGTCCTAGCCAAGTATGAGGATGTGGTGAAGGGCTGGGGTAGCCTGGTCTTCACCAAGAATTTGACACCCTAGGAGATAAAGGTGGGTTAGGAGGAGGGACTCACACATGCAGCTAAAAATGAACTATTCTGCCACTATGGGGTTTCCTCATTTGCCCCTGAATTTGCTTTATGTTTTCTTTAATAAGTCATGCATATGTATTTCTAGATTTCAATACATGGTATTCTATTTCTAATGAAATACAATTTGAAACTTTTTAAGCTGCTATCCCATCCAATTCTTTGCAGGCTTAAGAAAACATGACTACTGCCTGAAATCAGTCCAGAGCTGCGTGTTTGCCATCTGGTACACATTACTACTTAGCTGAATATTACCACAGTGTATGTTCTATGTAATATTTCCACCCTAGTGTGAGGTGTTTATCTGAAGCTGTAAGAATTTCTATTTTATGCTTATTCCTTACTACTTAGAATTTGGAAGAAAAGCATAAGATTGTTTCTAGCACTATAAATTTCTTCCCATATATAGTGTTTATAGCTGAACATAATAAGTCAGTCAGTGGTCAAGCTTTTCTATGAAACAAACAACATATGGCACTCCTAAGTCTCCATTCGTAGGCTTGTGAATCTTGTCAACATTTTTCTGTATGTGTGTTTAAATTATGATGTTCCCGCTAAAGACGCTTCAGTATCTATTATTCCCACTCTAGTCAGCACATCAGAGGTCTGACCATCTCACCTGGGCCTGTATAGTAAATGAGAAAGCCTGCATGTGCTTATTAGCTCATAACCCTATGCTAAGCCCACTTTATGTGGGAAGCAGCATGCAGTTACTTAGTGGTCTGGCTGTACATCACTGAATAAGTATCTTAACTTTTTTTTTATACAGGAATCTCTTTTTGAGGTTCCAGGGTAATAATAACAAAAGTGACAGGAAACCTGTCCTGAGCCCTTACTGGATGTGGACACCTCTGCAAAGCACTTAACAAGTTGCTCCGTTTCATTCTCACAGCAAGCCTGTGGGCTAGTAACATTATTATCCCCGTTTTACCAAAGAGAAAATTGAGGCGCATGGAGGTTCCCTGCCTGTTGAAGGTTTTTGCAGCGAAAATGAAGCTGAATCTTAAATGAGATGTGAATATCAACAATCTAAGACCTGCTATGCTCTGGATAACTGCTTTTTCACCCCTTATATTTAACACAAGGAAAACAGTTGACTCTATAGTAAAATCACCGTATCTAAGCATGTATTTTATGTGAATGATAGCCTTTTTATAACCAAGTTCATTTAGAGTTGTTTAAAAGGCAACAGAACCCTGCATATTACTGTCAGAAGTGTGAAGATTTGGGAGGGGCGGACTATTGGTATAATGTAGCTTTTTAAATCTGAACAGAAGTATAAATGCTAGTCAGTGAAGCCTGCGTAACTAAGCAGAGGGCATCGAACACTAAAGAATAACATAAACCCTTATTACTAAACTGAACTGTTGGTAATTATAGAGAATTCATTAAGAGGTAGTCTAAACAATCCACTAAATTATTTGCGTTAGTGAATTCGGGGAAACAAATCTCATATTACACCAAGTCAAGGTGGGAAGAATAAATGCATAAAGAACAGCTAGATGAGGCCTAATGAACTCTTTAAAGGAATCCAAGGTGAGGTCAGCTTGTTGTGGGATGTCTGCTTAGATCTTACTTTTAAAGATGGGAGCAGTAGGCAGGTTTCTTAGGAGAACTCATTGTTATTCCTGGTCACAAAACAAGAATGCAGTGCCTGTCAGTGATGGACAGTGTCGCAACAGCTTCACTGCACGAAAATTAATTTGAAGCTCTCTTCTCGAGACCAGCTATGTTCTGTCAACTGCACAGACACTTGATTGTGCTAAGCGCATCTGTCCAACTCTGTAAGAGACACACAGCAGGGGAAAAGCTTCAGATTTCAGAGGCAAAGCTGTGGAAAATCTTCAGAGGAATGTTTTAGGCAAATGGTCATATCAGTCAGTACCAGTTATTGTTAAAAAAAAATGGCCATGGAGTGAGTGACCACAAACATTCATTTCTCAGAGTTCTGTAGGCCAAGTGGTCCAAAACCAAGGTAGTTTCACCTTAAAACACCAAAAGTTTCAACATAGGCCCATTATCTGGTCAGCAGATTGGACGATCTTCAATATGTCCTAAGATGTAGAAATGAAGAGATGGGGAGCGGGACTTCTCATCTTTTAAACAAGGATACATTTTATTCCCAAGGGCTTCGTCATCACAGTTTGATGAGAGCCCAGTATCCTCAGCATGACAACAATGGTTTCAGCATCTATATCATTTCATGCCAAGAGGAAGCAATATCATCATCATCATCATCATCATCATCATCATCATCATCATCATCATCAACAACAACAAAAATAAACGGATTTTGATTATACAATCCCCCTAAGGAGAAGTCCTCCAAAGACCTAAAGATATTCACCAGACAGTGTTTCCTAACGTTTCCGTGCAGGAACTTGCAGATAACTTTCCAGATCACATCTGTAATTATAATCTGCCATAATTAAACCAGAATCACCTTGTTAAACACTCTGTATACAAATGTGTATAGACACTTCAGGGTTAAGCCTTCATTTAGTATTTACAGAGTGAAGAGGACAAATTTTATCATAATATCACCTTTTGTTGATGTTCAGAATGATGGCTGTTTCCATATCAATTTACTTTGCAGCCATCATGCTAATGTCTTAAAGGAAGATGATCATCCAAATTGATGTCTATATCTAAACATTTAGCAATAACAATAGCATTTGCCAATAATACTTTAAAAATACTAAAGGCTATTATTCCATGAACATAGGGCATTTACAGCAGTCAGTCATTCATACGTGTCACAAGCAATCCCCACTGTAAAAATACAAGATAAATAACAGTATCCATACACTAAAAATGACTAAATTCAGGCCCAGAAAGGTCAGATATTTTTGTGATGTTTCCATAATGAATAATGAAGAGGACTAAAGGAAGCCCATTTTTTAAAAATGAAAGTTTAGATTGTTTTTCTTTTTGTTTTTTGTGTTTTGTTCTTTTGTTTTTGTGTTTGTTTGCTTTTGGGGGTTTTGTGTTTTTTTGTTTTTGTTTGTTTGTTTGTTTGTCTGTTTGTTTATTTATTTTTGAGACAAAATTTCTCTCTAACTTTGGAGCCTGCTCTGGAACTTTCTCTGTAGACTCAGCTGGCCTCAGACTCACAGAGATCTGTGCTCTGCTGCCTCCCAAATGCTAGGAATAAAGGTGTGTCCCACCAAACATACCTCTTACAAGATGTGTTGGAATTGCTAAATGTCATAAAGTAAGCACTAGATATTCTTATTTTCCTTTTCGTATCCCTTCTGCTCAGGAAATTGTGTGGATTTTCCCCTTTTACCTTTATTTGAGTAGTCAGGTAAATAAGATTTTAATAGATCAGAAGCCACAAAAACTGTTTCTTTGCTAGACTTATATAAAGCAATACTGAAATAATTAATAAAGGAGAGAGGTAAATTAAGAAAGTATAAAGTGGCCTGACATAACAGTGATTACTTGTTACATTAGCATAATAGAAAGCAAGACATAAACTCTGATTGAGGTTTATCAGACTTTCAGCTCTATTTATTAACTACTGGGGTGGGAAATAAAGGGTCTGAGAAAAAGGGGTCTACTTGTTCTACAGTTTCCCCATTATCACACCACTTTAATTCCAGTTCAATTTCAGACTAATGTCCATGTAGAAGTCTGAGCTGACCCAGAAGATGGCAAGTTAATCTAGCATAGCACATTGAATACCAGCTGCAAGGTGATTTTGCCTCCTTTTTCAGTATTTGACTTTATAGAATGATCACAATCATGTAGGTGAAACTTTGCAAAGTGTGACACCTCATGCCTCTAGGAAACAAACTGATAGCAGACACCCTGATCCCATGTATGATACAATCTTTCCACTCCCTCTGCTGAAATGTTACTTGAACAATAGGTGTAGGAGTGCTTTGAAGATGTATCTATCTGTATGAACTAGACTACACAGTTTTGATTGGTTGTAACTTTTATATTTGCCTCTGTCTTTTGCAAATTTTTCTTGATAAGGAGTGAATATTATTCTTATCTCTGGGTATAAAAACAAATGTTTGTAGATAGTTCTTAGGTATTATGCTGGTTTAGTAAACAGAATATTGTAGGTTCTCCTCCAATAGCCATGACTTCTCTATCATTGGATAGTTAGTATTGTTTCTAATAACAGAATGGTGACCCTCTTGTGTAGCAGGTAATTAAGTTCAAATAGAGAGCACACCACCAAGGCATGTGTGCTATTATTGTACCTGTTGGGCCACTATATCATGCCAGTGGTTGATGTGGTTTACAGGCATTGGAGTTGAGTGGGATTGTTGATTGCCTTCCACATTTTAAAGTTTACATGATACCTTCTGTTGCCATAAAAACTTGTTTTCAGGGAGGCTCAACAACATGACCACCAAAATGTGAGTTAAACAATGATAAGATCTAGAAACATGCCATTCCACAAGGCTCAATCCTACCTTCAGAATTTTAGTTTCAACTGAGTAAAGCTGGGAGGAGGAGAGATAGATGGTCCTCCACAGGGAAGAGTACACAAGTTGTTTATCTAGCACCAAAAGGTCAGTCCAAAAACATGCATGAAATAACGTTATATGTTTTCAAGTGGTTATATTAAGACTATAAATATATGTCTATACAAATACATACATGGATATAATAACACTTAGTGAAAAAAGAGGCCATGGATTTGAAGGAGAGCAGAGTGGAATATATGGGAAAGTTTGAAGGGAGCACAGGGAAAGGACACATATTCTAATTAAATTATAGTCTCAAAAATAAGAAAAAGCAGTGGGTGTGAATAGTACATAATGACAGAGTAGGTGTTCAGTGTAATACCCATAAATTAATGTCTACAAGAATGCAAAGTCTGAAGGGTGACAAAAATTTATCCTGGCAACAACTGGGAGGAAAGAAAGAAATGGAGAAAGTGAGGGTGGGTGATACAGAAAAGCACTTGACAGTTTTTCTCTGATTTCCCTAAGAATACATCTGTATGCTGTTGGATTGGACCATGATTTAGAGTGCTGTGGATCCAGGTTTTCATAGAGCTAAAGCAGAAAGTGAGTAAAGAAGTCTGAGAAGGCCCTCTGATTCTGTTAGCATAAACAAATGGCTTGTAGTCATTCCTTATCTCCTCAATACTCACATCCTGGGAAACCATTTGCAAAGCATTGTGCAAGGCAAGGACAGAGCTGTGATGTGTATTGATCCAACATTTCACATTTATGTTTTTTTTTGTTGTTGTTGTTTTTTTGTTTTTAAATTTGGAATACATCTGAAACCCTTTATCCGTCTTTTCCTAAGTGGTCTGCATAAGTGCTTTGGTTTTTTTCTTTCCTTTAGTTAGGGGAGCTTCATTGTCAAGGCATTTTTTTCTCTGTTAGATAACACTTAGTTGGCTCGGGTTTTCTAACTGAAGCAATGGGGTCAAGACGCAAGGTCAGACCTGACAATTCAGATCGTTTGAGTTCCTAAATAACTTGAAGTTTAAAAAAAAAAAAATGGAAGAGACTTTATTCTACTTAGACACTTTAACGTGTAAATAATTAACCAGATGTCAAAGTTAGTTGCAGCTGGGTCTCTTTTTCTACCTCCCCCCACTCCCCGCCGCCACGCACGGTATTCTTGTGCACAACTGAATCCTGAGTAGGGAGATATTCTACAGGTTTTCTTCTCCTGAGAGATGATCCTTTCCACACTCCTGCCATTCTAATGTTATGAATTAAAACAAAAATGATGACTTCACTTAATCATTCTTACATATAAATTACCTTTCACAAGTGAAAAGTATTTTACACTAGGATCAAAATTTATAAGGTTACTGGTAGCTATCTAAAGAAGTTAACTGAGGGACTAGAGAGATGTTTCAGAGGTTAAAGCACTGACTGCTCTTGCAGAGGTCCTGAGTTCAATTCCTAGCAAGCACATGGTGGCTCACAAACATCTGTAATGAGATCTGGTGCCCTCTTCTGGCCTGCAAGCATACATGCAGACAAAATGCTATGTACACAACAAATAAACAAATCTTTAAAAATCAATTTTCTAATGGGAAAGACTTTGGTGACTCCCCTGGGAAGCCTTACCATCTCAGAGGAGTGGATGGGGCAGGGTGGGGGAAAGATAGGGGGAGCAGGAAGAGGGGAGGGAGTAGGAACTGGGATTAGTATTTAAAATGAGAAAAGATTGTTTTAAAAAATCTCGAAAAAGCAAAAAAAATAATAAAAATAAATAAAAATAAAATAAAAAATTTTAAATGCTGCAGGGGCTGAAAAACTAATGTAACTGATGTAAAAGTTTCTGGAAACAGACTTGTGTAAAGTTGTAGATATTCTTACGCACAAGTTTGTCATGGGATTCAAGACATACCAATGACTATTTTAAATGTGTGAAACTCCTGAAATGTCCATATGAATTAGGAAAATAAAAGCATAACTTACACAGAAAACATCCAAATGCTGATTCAGAGCTTGCATCTTTATTCCTCTGGCCACATAGAAGATGATTAAAACAGTGCTCATTATTTAGAAGGTAAACCATAGACCCTTTATACAGTTCTCCTCCTTCATCTGCCACCAGGCCATGAGGGCCAAGGGGATAGAATCAGCAGGCAGGGACTTGACCAGTGTGTAGGCACAGTGAATAGCCTTCAAGAATGCAGCTTCAGTGAGGCGGCTCAGCTTTATTCCATAGTATAGGGAATATATAGGATTGGGGATGGTAGCTGGGGAATCACCCAATTCGCATTAAGTGTCACACTCCTATCATATATCTGGATTAGCAGTAGCACAGTGCTATCAAAAATAGCTAGAGCATGTTACCTAATTATCATATGGACATTAGGAAAGAGCACTTGCAGGGAACTGTGTCAGGAATCACACTGGATAGAGGTAAGTCAGGAATCTGAGCCTAGTGGCATTCTCCAAATAAAGTCAGATAGAGTAGGAATCCATCCATTAGGAGTAGGAAGACATTCATGTCACTGATCTCAGGGAGAGAGCTGCCAGGTCATGGTAGACTGCAACCTATAGCCAGAAGGACCTCCCAACACCCTTCTACAGTATCTCATGCAAAGAAGTAGCAAACAGACATTTGGAGACACCAATGACCTAAGACACAAAATATTGCTTTTGCTTATAATGATGAGAATATCAAAGATTAGAGTTTCATAGACTGTAGGATCTAAAAGCATGGGAGGCATTTTAGTCTTTAAAACATAAGATTAAATAAGATTTGATCACAGTACACCTATGTCTTGTTTTTTTGTAACCTCAACATAGTACAGATTATGGTCATTTGTAAATTTAATTGCATTATAATCCCAGAAATTGCTCATATTTAATTATACAATGCTCATAGAGAATAAAATAAAAAAATCACTGAAAAGTAAACTTAGGGATTCAAGTTATAGCTCTAAAGTTGTGTGTTTCTGTAAGGTAGTGATACAGAGTTGGAAGCCAGACTTCTGCTTACTTTGATCTAAAATGCAAAGGAATCACTTTGGGTTTGCTCTTTTTCTGTGAGTCTGAAGATAGAGATTTAAGAGTTCCTAGCTAGTATGAATCATTCTGCTTTATGTGAATTATAGGGAGATTGTTTACTTAGTTGTGTATATGCATATGAACTTGGTAACTTAGAAGAGATTTGTAGAGTTTATAGACACAGCAAAAATATAAACAAAATACATTTCTTTTGAGTACAGACTGAATCCTAGGAAAGGTACTGTTTCATTATAAGAACCCGATCTCCATGACAGTTCAATGAGAAGTTATTTTAGAAAGGTGCAGTTTCAAACTAATTATCAATCAGGAAATGGATCGCCCTAGAGACTACATGACTCAGTGTTTGAAGCTCTTTATCAATACATCACATGGCACATTATCTTTGAATTTCCTTTGCCACTTTATTTCATGTTATTGTTGAAATTTTTGCATGAATTTAAAATATAATTATGAAAAGATGACAGCTTATTGCCCTTCATCTGAGAGTGATTTTTGGACAAAGACATTCATAAAAAATAATGCAATCATCTTCATGGATGTTATTTACAGATGTATAAATATTTCCTTTTTATTTTCTTTTAAAATGCTGCCCCAGCATTCCTAGATAGTCAAACTGAAAGCTTTCTCTCCTCCACTAGGAACCAGCAAATGTGCCACCTGACCTGTCTGCGGTGATTGCGGGGGAGATTTGTGTAGCTGTAGAGTAGGACATGAGTTTTCTGTAACTGAAAATAAGTCTCATCAGAAGACATAATTGTCTGAGTGACTAGCATAGATCTGGGGCAGATTGATGTGAGTTTGCATTACTTGGTGACAGGCCATGCTGACATCAGTGATGCAAGATGTCATTTACGGTAATGGAAATCTCTAGAAACATGGTTAAAATGCTTGCCACAGCTTATAATCATCATACAAAGCTGCAAGAAAGCTTTTTATGATATTGTTATTGCCACAAGGGAGTTCTCTCCTGCCTCTCATCAAGGTGGTTACTCTGATTGCAAACCTGTGAAGCCACTAACTATAGAATAACTGTCCATGCTCTAAAAGACATTAACAATTACAAAGCTAAGAAAACTGATAGCCACTTGTGGCTTCTGTATGTAAATAAGGTAGTTATTAGAGCACCCAGATCATCATGTTAAATTATTCACATCACCTAGTTCTGCTGTCTCCAGAAAACTGAGAGGCTAAGAATAAAAAAAATTATACTAACCCTGTGGCACAAACCTAAGTTTTAAAAGCAGCATTCTCACCACCACATGACTGGATCATAAATTCACCAGAAATAGAAAACCCTCATAGGTATAAGGACATCAGGGTTCTGTCACCCTGTGCCCTGACATTTGTAAAGTGTGTACAATGAAAAACTCCTTCAAGCCTTGTATCTATAATCTGGAAGAATGGCTGCTAGATTATTTGTACTAATAGACAACTGTTCATGACCTGTAATTTATTCATTTGTTAGAACACTCATTGGAGCAGTTTTTGTTCTTGCAATGACTTTTCCAAGGGAAATAGCTTGTTCAATTAAATATATTAAATTCTGCAAACTCATTTACTGAATATCTATATAGTTCCAGAAATGTACATTTTTTATTTCTACATAATCATTATGCTTCATATTTATATATTCTAGATTCCTTCTATGATCATGGTTAGAAAAATCAGTTTTATTATAGCCCCTCCGTCCATAATACTATCCATGGTGCTGAAAATATCTAAGAACACCTAGGAGCCTCATGGAAGAAATGCAGCAGAGTCCTTTCCAAGTTAGTTTAATATTGATTGTTTTTCACTTATGCTAAGCATACAAGAATGTATTTGTAAAAAAAAAAAAAGTTGCTTAAAATAAATTGTTTTCTTTATATGCTTGAGTTTGTTTTCCAGCGTTTTCATTTCTATAAAACTTTAAAAATCATTAAAAAATAATAAATGACCTGAAAGACAAAGATTGCAAATAAATAATTTATTTCAAATGACATAACATATACCACCCAAACTATGTAAAGAAAGCAATGTCAATTAGGCAAGAAATAAGATCCATACCTAATTTCTAAGTCCAATTATACTGCTATAACAATTTGGCAGAAACTGTTAATTATAAAGAATAGGAATGATCTTTTTATAATTCTAGAGACTGAATGTGCAAAAGTAAGATATCAGCAGATTCGCTGTCTGGAAAAACCTGTTAACTACTTATAAAGCATTGTGAAGTTGCTTTACCCTCAAAAAAAAAAAAAAGAAAGAAAAGGGAAGAAAAAGGAAATACAAATCACTATTCATCACCATGTAAAACTTCTCTTGTAAGGGTGTTAGTTAGCTCTTGGAGTTCCTGCACTATCCTACTGTGCATTGGGAATTTTAGCATGATTGTTTTGGAGAATATGCAGATATTCGAGTCCATTGAATTTTTAATATGCTGCATTGGAGAAAGTGTGAAAAAAATACAGTCCTTCCCTCCCAAAACACACTGTAAGCTGGTCTATTATTTGCTGCAACAATTTTGCAATCTGTAGCAAAGACCCAAACTATTGAACAAATCAATCAAACTAATCGCCTCTCCAGAGAGGAGCAATCCTTCTTTCTCATGCCCCATGGAAGTTCAAACAATAGTGCATTCTGACAATTGTTAGAGTTTACACATTCATCACCCTGAAGCTGGTGATTGTACTATCAGACTTTGATAGAAATTACCTTCACTGCATATATTTGACTGAAATAAGGCTAACAAAACATCATGGCACTAATACCCAAATGTAATGTGATCTGTGTTTTGTTTGACAGTCAACACAAAATCAGAGAGTTAAATTGGATTATGGGATTTAATTTGGGATAATGCAAAACTGTCTTAAGGTAGTATAACAAAATGTGTTTTAAAAAAGTTAAATTCTTATGTTAATGGTGCTTTTGTGTAATTATCTCACAATGACACTAATATTGGCCTTGTACCTGAATTTGGACTTGGCTCTTGGGTCAGGGTTGCTGCTGATCCCCTTATTCAGTATCAACATATCTCTAATGTTAAATTACAACATACTGTTTCCTAAGTCATCTCCAAGATAAACACTTTTTTTCTAGTGTTTTTCCTATATCTGCAGTGGGTTTTTTTCTGTGTGCCGAGGTTAGCAGATTTGGTTAGAGTTTCCAGAGAGACTTGGGGTTCTGTTTTATAGGAAAGAAAGGATGATTTTTCAGAAGCAGATATTCATCTCTGTATGCCCGATCCTCTAAGTAGCTCTGACTAAATGCCTGCTTTGCCATCAGTCTTGCTCATTGGTATGCTAGAAAATAGATAAAAGGGTTCTACTAAGTCCACTAAACAAACTCAATTGGTAAGGATTTACCAGTGTTGTGTTTTCTCTTTATATACTTGAGTAGTGGTCACTTACTCCCACCACACTCCCCACAGGTGAGTCAGTTTATGCAACCTTATCCATGGGATATCAGGTCCATCACTGACAGCATGACTAGGTACTCCATGACTGGCTCAAGAGAGTTCAAGATTTTGCAATTTTTATTTTTTGCTTTTATTTTTTCCCTAACCATTTCTTTTTTTTTCATGTTGTAATTGATTTTTTTCTTTCTTTATTTATTTATTAAAAATTTCCACCTTCTTCCCTCCTCCCATTTTCCTCCCACTTCTCCCTCTCCCTCCCCGACCCTCTCTAGTCCAAAGAGAAGTCAGGGTATTCTGCCCTGTGGGAAGTCCAAGGCCCTCCCTCCTCCATCCAGGTCTAGGAAGGTGTGCATTCAAACAGACTAGGCTCCTAAAAAGCCAGTACATGCAGTAGAATCAAAACCCACTGCCATTATCATTGGCTTCTCAGGCATCCCCATTGTCAGCCACATTCAGAGAGTCCGGTTTGAACACTCATCCATTGCTGGTGGAAATGTAAACTTGTGCAACCACTTTGGAAATTAATGTGGTGGTTTCTCAGGAAACCGGGAGTCAACCTGCCTCAGGATCCAACAATTCCACTCTTGGGAATATACACAAGAGATGCCCAATCATACTACAAAAGCATTTGTTCAACTATGTTCATAGCAGCACTATTTGTAATAGCCAGAACCTGGAAACAACCTAGGTGCCCCTCAATGGAAGAATGGATAAAGGTGTGGCACATATACACATTAGAGTACTACTCAGCGGTAAAAATAAAAAAAAAGACATCTTGAATTTTGCATGCAAATGGATCGAAATAGAAAATGCTTTACTGAGTGAGATAAACCAGACCCAAAAATATGAATATGGTATGTACTCACTCATTAGTGGATTCTAGCCGTAAACAATGGACATTGAGCCTATACTTCGTGAGCCTAGAGAAGCTAAATAATAAGGTGAACTCAAAGAAAAACATATATTTATCCTCCTGGATACTGAAAGTAGACAAGATTGCTGGTCATGGGGGTGGGGGTGGGGTGGGGAGTAGGGGAGAGGGAGAGAGAGAAGGGGGAAGGGGAGGACTGGGGAGAGCTTGGGAAAGTAGGAAGGTTGAGATGGAGGAAGGGTGGATATGAGAGCACAGAAGAAGATATCTTAATTAAGGGAGCCATTATAGGGTTGGCAAGAGACTTGGCTCTAGAGGGCTTCCCAGGTGTCCAAGGGAAATTCCTCAGCTAGGTCCATGGGCAGCAGAGGAGAAGGTGCCTGAACTGTCTTTGTTCCATAGCCAAACTGATGAATATCTTGAATATCACCATAGAACCTTCATCTGGCAGCAGATGGAGATAGAGGCAGAGATCAACATTGGAGCACTGGACTGAGCTCCCAAGGTCCAGAAGGAGAAGATCAGAAGGAGGGAGAAGATGAGCAAGGAAGTCAGGACCGCGAGGGGTGCATCCACCTACTGAGACAGTGGGACTGATATAATGGGAGCTCACCAAGGCCAGTTGGACTGGGACTAAATGAGCATGTGATCCTAACCATTTCTTATGGATATCTTGTTTCTTAATGGAACTGCAAGCTAATGCCCATGTGGAGCAATCTGCAGTTCTGTTTACAGAGCACAGCCAGAGAGATTCAGCTGGAAGGACTAAGCTCCTAAACTGTGCCAGCAGTGAAAATCTTAACTGAGTCTTAAAGAACAAGCATTCTTTGCTGAGCAACTATCTAAGATGTGAGAAGAATCTATCCTGTCAAAGAATGAGATTGGCTTTCTTTAAAATATAAATGTTCATGTTGCACCATTTACTTTGCCTGCAGCATCCTTTATCCTGATGTACAGTCTTCTTGATCCTCTATGATTTCCTTTCATCCGACAATCATAGCTCATGGGTGCTTGTCCATCCACTTTCTTGACTATTTTTGGTTCCTGTAGTAGATTCTTTGAGTCACCCCTTATTCTATGTATAATTCATTATAGTATGAATAATATTTTATAAGCATCATTTTAACTACACAACTTTATCTCTATCTTTTCCCAAATCTTCCAAAGACTAAAACGATGGGTTAGGTAGCATATATCCACACTTTGACAAAATTTCAGAACACACACATGCATGTGTGTGTGTGTATGTGAGTGTTTGTGTACATGATGATGTTTGAAATATCTACACTGGCATGGCTTATCTGATTAAAATGGAATGCTATTAAAATTAAGCTTTTACTATAAATGCAAACTGGAACTACCTGGGATAAATAGTAATGGAAGGAATGTGTGCGTGTTAACTCATTCAAACTCATTGAATCCTTTGTCCCTTATGTGATTTCACTTGAATATATTACTTAGAAAAGAAGGATAAAGGCTAAATGTGGTCAGCCAATATGCAATCTGTATAGGCTACGGACATTTTATGAAGAGACATAAGATCTCTTTCTCTTCATCATGAAAGGGCCCATCAAGAAAGCAATTCTCAATAAAAAAGAAAAAGCAGAAGTTCATTTAGGAAATAATTAAACATGGAGCTCCAAACTTAAGAACTCATGACCTATGTACATCTGTTGATTAAAGTATCTAGGATATGATATTTTCCTATAGTAGCTTAAACAGAAAACTGAATCTTCTTGTTTATAACTTTTAAGATGTTGCCATAACATCACTGAAGCACTAAATCATTGTTTAGTTGTAAGATACATAGAAAAATTAAACAATTTGGGAGGATCATCTCATGCTGGTTATTTATAGAAAGTTATCTTAATGATACTATTTCCAATGCCATTGTGATGAAACAAACTTATCTTAGCCAGTGAAAAAAAGAGATAACATTAGAAGGGAATAGACCAAAATGTGGTGAGATGGTATGATGCTGACCTATCAGAAAAGAATGAATTCAGAGAAAGTTTATCTTTAGGAAAATGTAACTTCAATTAAAAGTGCCTTCAGATACCACTGAATGAATAGACTGATGCAGGGGGATTTTGGGGACCAGTAGAAATTAAAACTAGCCTCATCAGTAATCAAAGGAACTGAATTTGGTAGATTGAGGTTCTTAAAGAGGCTCCCAAAGGAGTAGGGAGTTGACACAGCAAAGAAAATCTGCTATGATGTAGTTACATTTTATGAGCTAAAACAACCTTTTTTCCCCTCATCTCCATAATTTTATTTTCAGCTATCTTAGGGTATATTCCCAGAGTTTCACAAAGTAGCAGCTGTCTAGTTAAAGAAAACCAAGGCTATACAACTATACTTGGGCATAAATAAGTGTTGAAGGGCTTTTACAAAATGGCACAAATTTGATTGTGTAGAGAAGAAAGGCATATTTTGGAGGAGTTGAAGGAAGGTGTTAATATGATCAAAACTCTTTGTATAAAAGTTTCAAAGAACTGACTAAAAGAAAAAGACAATCACAGAGAATAAAAATTTATTATTACTCTTAATCTCTGAGCTTTCTATGATTAAGAAAGTTCTGAGATGGAGAAAAGAGCTCAATACATATATTTCCTTTTGTTTTCAAGCTTCTTATACAAATTTGTAATATTTATAATGTAGACAAAAAGGAGTCTGTATAATTTTAATGGAACATGTCTAATAGCTTTTTGGACCTTGACAATTATCACCAAAAGTGTTAGGAAAGACTATCAAGAAAATGGATTCAAAAGGTGATTTTGAGAAAGATACACATTTTAATATTCATAAAATATGAGTACAGCTAATATCCTTCAATTTGTATATTTATAAAATTGTTACTGCTATTTTATTTACTCCCTTTCCTCATTGAGTATTAAATTGAACAGAGACAGTATCTGATTTTTCTGAACCCCTGTCCCTATATTTAAAATTCTGACTAATATTTGTAATTCATTGAATGAAAGGACCTAATTATCTGTCCTTTTAACTTTCCCTTAAATCGGTTTTGGATACTAATTGTTATTTTATTTAAATTTTCTAGGTTAATGTAGTCGTCTGTCTTTTACAAAATGCATGGTTTTTATCATATACGTACACTTAATATATACCAAAACCTCATTTGAAATCCTTTTCTGTGCCACCGAGTACACATATATGTTACCTAACCATCAGTTGCCAACAGTTCATCCATTCATGTACACTTGTTGCTTCTGCCTTTTGCCTGTTGTAGATTATGGTGATATATGCAGGGCTCTAAACCATGGTTCCATCTGTCTTTCATATTTGCATTTGCTGTACTAATAATTACTGTATTTAATTCTGAAGATTAAAAAATTATATCCCCATGTCTATAAAACTACAGATTTGACGTTTCAGAGATGACAATGATGCTTCCCATTGCAGCTGTACCATTTTACCTATCTATAGCATTTTAGTCTCTACATGACCTTTTCTATTTCATAGAGGTAAATATATAATGTTATATTTTAAAATATGTAACTTTCTCTTCCTATTTACAGAATTTGTTGAAACTAACTGTTATTTTTCCAAGAAATACCTTTGGTATCCTTGTCAAAAATCATCTGGACATATACAAGGAGATTTTCTCATTGATTCTCCATTTAATGCCATCAAACTATGTGCTTTTAAAATTAGACCACAATATTATGTAAAACTGTACTTTCTGAAATTGTTAATTATATGTAACACCCAAAGCAGAGATATCAAAATTGACTGAACCCTTCTGAAAGGCTCTTAGATCAATTAGTGATTGTGAAAAGGGTTGAGGGGGAGCCCCTCAAACATTTATTTGGTCCTACAATTTGAGGAGTGTAGGACACACCATCAACCTCTCATCTGTTGAAGATGCAGCAGGAGCATGCTACACTTCCATGAAAAGGAGGCACATAGCACTCAATAAAGCTACCTTTGTCTCAATTTAAACTTCCTGACCTCCAGAACTATGAACCAATTTGTAGTATTTGTAATTATCTGATATTTTGTGTTAGCAATATAAGCAGACTGATACAAAGCATATCTCCTCCTAAGATATACAACTGAGTGAAATTATTTATTGTATTTTTCTCTAGGACAAGAAGAATGAAATGAACTAGCTTGGGGTCAACTACTTTGAAGTAAGAAAAAGAAAGAAAGAAATCAGGAACAGAAAACAGAGAGGCCCTATGAGATGAATGAGCCTAATGTGTAGCCTGATGTGAGCGTAAAATTTTGCTTATATTCTTTTATTTTCACTACTTCAAACTCTTCCTCTCCTTCTTATTTATTGCTAAGATATCAAAGCTGAGATAGGTTTTATGCTGGAGACGTAGATCAATTTGATCCTAGAATTATCTTGCTCCTCATTGAGCACCTGGTCCCTCAGTCCTTCTGCTTCATTTTAATGAGTAAATGAAAGCACAGTCTATCTGGTAGCTATTCGTTGAAGGGAAAATGATTGTTTAAAACAATGTATTTGACTTTGCAGCAGTAATTTAAAGATATGCATGTAGTATGGAGTGTGGGTGGATTCTTTCAAAATCTGCTTGGTCATCAGAGTTCCTGTTGGGTTATGCATCTCATCTACTGCCACCAACAGCCCTGCAGGAAGTATAGGTGGGGCAACCAGACCAGGAAAATTCTAGTTAAAGGAAAGGCAGAGATGAAGTCATCTGTCGGATGCAGAGAAAGCAAGACGAGAATGCCTTACTAAGAAAAGGAACCAAGGCACATGGCTAAACATAGATAAGAATTATGGGTTAATTTAAGTTGTAAGAGATAGTTATTAATAAGCCTAAACAATAGGCCAAACAGTTTACAATTAATATAAACCTCTGTGTGCTTATTTGCTACTGAATGGCTGTGGGACTTAGTGGGACAAAAACTTCCATCTACAAAGTAGGTTTTAGGAATGAGAATTGTGCTGAAATACTTTCCACATTGAGTTGGATCACAATAAACAACCCTGCACATATCCCCCACACTGTCAGGCAAGTGTATATTTAGGATACTCTGTAGAGGATCATGGGGAAGAAGAGTAGGTACATGATGCATCATTTATTTGTTTGACAAGATGCTCCCATCTCACACTGCTTGTCTGTTGATGTTCACTATTCACGCCACTGGTGCTAAATCTCATTCCTAAATCTCACCTAGTCCTTGAAAACAAGATCTCACAAATAAAAGAAAAATTCTATCTTTATTCATTAGATTAGTTATTTGTGATGAAGTGCATTCATGAGAAGTATACTCCTGCTTCTAAGATATCTTTCCTCTTACTTGGATGTATGCTAATGTGTCTTGTTCTTATCTAGCAGTGTTCCGGACTTATGCCCATTTTTTATTACCTGTTGCAAGATTAATTACTATGGCTTATAAAAGGCATTCAGATATCTATTAATTATCAAGAAAAAGGACCACACAATATTCTTGAAAAGTAAAGCTGGCCCCCAAAAAGAAAAGGAGAAATCATACCATGTGGCTGCCTCAGGGTTCCTGAACTGTAGGGTGAAGAATTCTTGTTTTCATTACAAAGCTCATTGTTTTATTGAATTATTTTTAAAAGTCTGGGGTATGCATTACCTTGGATTTCTAAAATTTTCAATTAATTGAAAGAACAATCTTGAATATTTGACAAAATGTGGAACTAAATATTATTACCACTAAGAAATTAATACCATATAATCCTCAGTCTACTGATGCACAAAATAAGAAAAATATAGCCAACTTCATAACTGTGTTATGGGGATTAGATATTTTTAATATGTGTGGTCATTATTAGCTTCTGTTCTCCCTTAACCTTTTAGTGGCTTTATGTTTCTCTTTTAAATCACCTGTTGCCAAGTGTCTAAAATTCATTAAGCCTTGGCTGAATTAATGCATTCAATCATCACTATGTATAAGTTAATACTTTTAAATACTGTGTGTAATTTCCCATCAAAAACAGAAACTCAAAATGAATAGGGAGATAGATGGTAATGAATTGTATTACACTGACATCACTTGGAACAAGCAGTAAGAAAAAGACACAAGAAAAATGGTTATGCCTGTAAACACTCATCACTAAAACATATATATCAACTCAGGTTTTGCATTGGAGAGAATGCTGGGGTGAAGTTATGACATTTCCTGTTAAAGCAACCACACCACATGGCAAAAGATACAAGGCAAACTTTAAAAAGCTAAGGTTGACTTTGAAAGGGAGGACATGCAAGGGAGAAAAGAAAGAAGGTGAGAGACTATTAACTATAGAAAATGCCAGATGTTGTAACTGCTATTTTCTTGGGGGCCAGCATCATAGCTCACTGAGCAAAGGTGCTCACTGTCAGACCTATGTTATGAAGTTGATCTCCAGGCCTCACACTACAAAAGGCAGGAATCAACTTCTGGTATTTGTATTCTGACTGACACATATACATAGGATGTGTGTGCGTTCCCGCACACGCACGCACACACACACACACACACACACACACACACACACGGTGGTAGAGAGACAGAGAAATTGAGAAAGAGGATAACCAAATATAGTTTAAAAAATTTAAAAATTTAATTGTGCAGGTCCAATACTAATAAGTTTTTTATGAAATTAATTATTAGGTAGGGGATATTGGACTTAAATAATTAAATGGATTTGAAGAATAGTGAGAATTAGGTAGATTAACAAATACTAAGGAAGTATGCAAAAGACTTGTGGAAATCCACTAGTTTGTAAACTAATTCCAAAATACAGACAAAAAGGAGTTGGGATAGAATTACCTTACAGAAGTTGACAATGTAGTTCCCAAAGTACATGTGTTGTTAAATGAAGATTACAATGCCAGATAGGAGAAAACTTCCCATGAGTTATTGGTTATATGGGCTTCAGAAATCTTTATTACAACATAGGCTTATGTCCATGTTCCTGGTTACTCACCAGGACAATAAGACCCTATTCCTGGAGATACCACACACTCTCTGAAGACATAGAGACATAGAAAAATCAGTCTCAGAGACTTCTCCCAACCACTCACATAGTGGCAAAAGGGGCTACCAGATTTCTGGAGGAGAAAAGTCATCAGTAGCGTTACCCAGCAACGGTCCTTGTGTAAGTATTATAACTCAGATGGTGTCCTGCAGTCAGGAGCGAAGGAATACCACAACGTCAAAGCACAAAATAAACCTCACACAACAGATTTATTGACAGGGGAAAACTTCTACTTGGGCAGAAGCAACAGGGAACTGAGCAGAAAACAGGGTTTACATAAGGTTTCTTTGTGGTGGAGCTTTCCAGGGTGGGGATTAGTGGGTTTTCAAGTCCAGAACTTGGACATTTTATTCTCTATGGTAGGGGCTAGGTCAGGCCTTTGGGATAATCAAAATGTTCTGTGGGTGGAACCGATTTGATTTAAGGTCTTCAGGTGAGGGGCTTGGCCTCTCAAGTGCTTTGCTGGTCTTATATTCTGCATGCTACGCTACAGATTGCCAAGCAAGATGGGGTCACAGGTGCAGTAATGGCATGACTCTAATGGGCCCACTGGTCACATTTGGTTAGAAAGGAAGAGGAAATAGAAAGGATGTAAAAGTTGAAGGATCAAGAGGAGTGCTATAAAATGCTATTATTTTCTGGAGATGATACAACCATCAGACTCATAAATTCAAAAATCTATGATTGCTTGCATAAGATCAAGCCCCAAATTCCTGCCCAGAGAAGGTAAAAGAGATCCAGGCCCCACCCACTACTGAGGAGCTATTGGCAGTGAATAGTTGCTGACGTGGGAGAAGAATCATTCTTTTTGAGAATTGTGTGTAGTACAATAAACAAAAATGCAGAGACAGAAATTGGGGTTCAACCTAAAGGTCAGAAAAATGAAAGCCAGGCACTGGCTCTTACCTCAGTCCGAAATGACGATCCTGCTTTGAGGAATCTCAGAATGAGATTGAGAGCTGTTTCCTCCCATTTTATATTCCTCTCTAGGACTGGGATTAAAGGTTTGCACCACTACCACCTGGTTTCTATGGCAAACTAATATGACTACTGGGATTAAAGGTGTGTGTCACCACTTCCTGGTCTGTAAGGCTAATCAGTGTGGTTATTTTACTCTGATATTCAGGCAAGCTTTGTTTATTAAAATACAAAGAAAATATCACTACAGTTGTGAGTTTCCCACACTCCAGTGGATGGTTTCACACTCATGCACATATGGACAGAAGCTGTGTCCTGAACGGCCTACATACAGCCTTGTGTGGTATGAAGAGGATTTCTTCCCTAATCTATAGATATTAAGGATGATACTAAGCAGAGCTGCAGCTGACTTGAACACTTATGAGTGGGTGCCAGTCCATTATGACACCAGATACTGCTGCTCCCTTTGGGAATTCTGCCTTCTACACCTGGCAGAGTAGATTCTCTTGGACACCTACTCACTGTAGCTTATGCTCAATGGTGATTTTTAATGATAACATTCTTTCCTCCCCACTCCCAGCCTGAGACAATATGTGAATACATCCCGATATAGATCAGTCACTGTCACTCAGGGAATTGATTGAAATCTTGGAACTTAGTCAATTGGTTGCAGCATGTTTTAGGCTTAGGCCCTCTGGGTTCCTCTCATTTTCTGGCATCCTCAAGACCCCATTACTTCTTTGCTTTAATGAGTCACTCAGTATTTTTCCAATAAAAATATGTGCATGTGTAATGTATGTATTTGAGATATGTATATGTTTATGTAACTTTACATTTTATTTGGTTGGATCAGAACCAGAGTCTATTGGATATAGCTAGTAGCTCAATCTCTAGCTGATAAGCCTGTCTAAGGAATTTGCATATAATTTACAAACAGTTAACATTTAATGTTTGTTGAGAATTCATGGGGATAAAGATGTAATTTGGCTTACTCTGAAACAGTAAGACATTGAACTCATAGTAGACAACAGAAGGTGCATTCTTATGAGGAACTAAGAGGATGAAAATGATAGAAGTGCATGAGATGTCATCTACCAAGCTTCCCAACTGCATAAGGGGGCGACTTATACACTATAAGCATTGTATTTATTGCATATTAATGAGCCATTAACTATCATGTGTATGTAGCTAGTAATACACACAAGATACTACAGGTGACCTCTGTCATATACAGTGGGTGGCAACTTAATATTCTAAATCTGTAGTAATATTTTTGCTTATGTTTAATCAAATAAAGCTCAGAGGGTATAGCTAAATCAGTAGAAGGCAGGCAGTAGTAGCACATGCCTTTAATACTAGGACTTGTGAGATAGAGGCAGAAAGATTTCTGTTAGTTCATGGCTTCCCTGGGATAGACAAGATCGAATCTGTCTAAAAGAGAAACAGACCTCACACAAAGGTGATCCCACCACTTAGGATCACATACCTTTAATCTCAACACTACAGAGGAGGAGACAAGAGTGATATGGCTGGGTGGAGAAAGAAATATACGGCAGAAGGGGACAGGAACTTAGGCAGCTTGAAATTTGTTGGAGACGGTGGTAGTCTGAGGATTGCCCATGCAGGCAGAGGACAAAGTCTGAGGAGACAGTCTGAGGACAGTATCTCCCCTATGGTCTGAGCATTGGTAGAGGTAAAAGAACTCTCTAGTGGCTGACCACTCTGCTTCTCTTATCTTCAGCATTAACCCTTACATCTGACTCTGGGTTATTATTATTAAGACCATCTAGAATTCATGTTACATAAATCTGTTCACAATTTTAGTAGGCAAGGGATTGAATCTTGCACATAAACTAAAAGGAAAAGTCAAAGTTGATCTCATGTTTCTGAAGGTAGGAGATACAGTATGAGACAGGAAAATTTGAACATTTAAGAGGAGTTATTTAGGAATGTCTATATATTCTTCTCTAAAGGTAATTTCCCTCCCAGTGTAATCTTCCAATGCATCCGTATTCAGAAGTGGAGCTATTATGAGATGATCAGTTCATGAGGATGGTTCCCTCCTGAATAGGATGGCAGGGAATAGACTCTAACAATGGAAGGTGTCTCAGGATACTTCCCTCTTTTGAGCAAGTTTCTAATGTTTGTAAAATAGCACAGTCAGGTATTTTTTGTAGTAATCTGAAAGGGTGGTGATTATGGTGAAAAAATAGGACAATAGAGAAGAGAATTTTAGAGTTATTTTCATAAAATGGAAAACTGTGGAAGAATGTGTACCCAAATAACAAACACAAGAAAAAGTATGTCGATGGTAAATTGTGCTCTATACTTATACTTAAGGAAAGTGAGAGATAGTGAAGGAAACAGGAAGCCAAAACAAGATACGAAAGAGATAATGCCATGTACAGGGAGTTTCAGCCTCCCAGCGGTTTCTTCACCAGCCTCATATGGGTCCTATTCTGCATAAAAGCATAAGAAACATGATAATGAATTAATTCCATTCTGCTAGATTCATTAGTGAGTCTTCTGGGTGACTTGTATTTGCAGCCATGAGAGTAAAGCTAACTTCAGGGAACTGCCTCTTCTGTGTTTCAGTGTAGGTTCTTTTATATGCATGAGAGGTTGTTAGTGGAATCACATGGGGTGCAGTGTAAAATAAAAACAGGAAGGAGGAATTTCCCACAAAAAATTTAACCAGTACCAGAATAATAAGAAGTGCTTGGAGAATATAACACCAATTATATATACTGTTTAATATAGTCATTCAAATTAACATGAACTGAGTTTATAATAGCAGAAGGCATTCCACATGACCATTGAGTAATTCCATTACATCTTTGTCAAGCATCCTAGCATAATTATAATATTTTAAAATATTGTTAAAGTGTTTTATGAAAACATAAATACCATAAATATAAGCAAACTTTTAAAGGATTTTTTTTCTTTTAACTGTGTGTATGTGTATGATTGTAAATCTAGGAAAGTCAGAAGAGGGAGAAGAATCCTGTGAGGCTGGGGTTACAAGGTGTGAGTTCCCTGATCTGGCACTAGGAAGCAATTACTAGTCTTGTAGAAGACAGGGAAGTTGTCTTAACTGCTGAGCATTTCTCCAGACCGCATAGTCTTTATTACTTCTTTATGACTGGACTATTTCTAAACACAATAAACACTGAAATTTTAAGCAATAGTTTGACAGAATTTCTAAGGCGTCAATGTGTTTTCCCAGTCATTTTTATGTAAAATAAGCTTCATTTCCCCAAATATCATATTGTTGTATTTATTTTCACTGTAATAGCTCATGACCCCAACGGAATTAGTTTAGTTATCTACATAAAATCCTGTTATATTTAATGATAAAGTTATTTTCTATGAATTCATTAAATAATGTACTTTATATACTTCAGTATAGATTCAAAAATAAAGTGAAATATAAAGCCTCACTGTTGTGGGATAATGCTCTTATACACTATAAAGATTGTCACTTATATTGGCCTAATAAAATTCTGATTGATCAGTAGTAAGATAGGAAGTATAAGCAGGGCAAACAGACTAGGAGAATTCTAGGAAAAGGAAAAACAGAGAGTCAGTTGTCACTCAGACATAGAGGACTCAAGATGAGAATGCCTTACTGAGAAAAGGTACCAAGCCACATGGCTAAACATAGTTAAGAACTATGGGTTAATTTTAGTTATAAGAGCCAGTTAGTAATAAGCCTGAGCAATAGGCCAAATAGGCCAACCAGGTTATAATTAATGCAATCCTCTTTGTGTTTATTTAGGACTGAATGGCTGTGGTACTGGGCAGAGCAGAAACTTCTGTCTACACCTCACTCTTTTCTGAACTTAAAGACTACTGTAACCACTGAGCTTCTGTAGGAAGTGCCTTTGCATCTCCCCTGAGAGAGTATCATTCAAATTATCTCCTTCAATGGAAATATTCCCAGATTGATTCCTATGTACCACACAGATCACCCTCAAACCAACCCATGATTTTCATCCTATTACCTATATGTGTCCATTATTTTCTCTGCCAAGTGTTAAAAGCAAGAAGAGCAAGCATGGCATTACTAACAAAACCTAGACAATTTTCTGTCCTCACATAACATCCCAGTTACACCAAATTATTTCCAGGGTTTTTCTTCTGAAAGAAACTTAAGTGCTATATGCTTGGACACATTGCAGTAAACATTTTTTTTCTCCACAGAAAAATGAAATTGTTAGCTAACACACCAACTTAAGAGTTCTTGTTTGTTTTATTTCTCCTTCTAATTTTCATGGTTATATCCCAATATTTTGGTGAGATTAAAAACATTCACAAACATCTGAAGTTCACATTTATAGTTAAGGTCAGCATTACATGAACAGAACAAGGATGATAATGATGACAGATGTTGGCATTTGGGAGAGCAAACGGATGGTTTAAAGTGAGGGTTGCTACTCATATCTGTCTACTTTCTATGGTTGTTCACCATTAAAAGATTAATATGCCTCTGTGAACAATATTAATTAATATGCCTCTGTCCAGCTTCTGCAGTCTGCAATTGGGTATGACTTGCTAGGTTCCGGTTTCTGCTTAGAATCTAAAATTTAGATGTTGGCAGGCAGGTGTGTTCAACTTGTGGCAGGTTGTTCACAACCCCACACATTTTCACTTGACTATATATTATCTCAGTTTCAAAAGGATACAGTTGGGCATTCTTAGCTAGTTTCTCAAAGTTTATGTTGTTTCAGTGATATGTCCTTTTGTTTCAACCTGTACATAGTTCTGACCTAGAGAAATGTATATACCACACTTTTTGGAAAAACATAGTTGAAGAAATTAAAAATATGTGTTAATCTTCTGTACGTTTTATACATAAAAAAGATTTCCAAGTCATTTATTTTCATCTAAACAACTGGGAAGAGACACGGCCCTTTCCTTTGGTACTTTTAGATTGTCTCAGTTGTATAAGCCTAGAATTTTGCATTTAATACATAAATATCTGGTTACTGTCTTTACAAAGCACACACACAAAAATCACTCATGTAAGTGTTGGAAATGTAAGAGGTCCAGTTCAGAGGTGTGTCCTTGTTAGGAGAGTGATTTATCTCCAGGTTAGATGTGCAAAGAGCTCTCCTTCCTGTCCTTGTTGATGCTGAATGCTTCAGGTCTCTTTCCTAATGTGGAATTAAATTGAAAGTCAGAACAGGTGTAAAAGCACATAAAGACATAAATGGAATTATTATTTCAAGCACTTGAAGTGATTATTTTGGAAAGCAAATATTACTTCATCTTGTGCTGCATGGAAAAGGCACAGCAAAAGATTTATTTCTACAGTATATGGGAGGTCAGAAATAAAGTAATATCACAAAATGCATCATGTGTTTAGATAGATAAACAATAATACTTCCAAACTAATTTTATAAAATATAGAAAAAAACCTTATGTTACTTATGATGAAAATGAAAGGCAATTTCTGGTAATCAGTTTAAAGAAGTTAAAAATATCTCTTGTGCACTTCCTCATCAGTTTCCAGTGACAACAGAGTAATAGATGATAAATATTATGTTTCCTTTTCATTTTATCTTATGTGTTGAGTTCCATAATCAATTCCACACAGAGTGTGTGGAAAAAATGAACAATCTCCTGTAGATACTAGAGTTGCTTTTGTTCCTCATGCATAAACATCTCAAAACACACAAAATCTCATCTTTCTAATTCTGTGCTGTGATGTATCCAAACTACCTTCTAAAGTTTCATTTGATGGTGTGGAACCAAAGCGTTCTTCCTGAAATAGACAAAGTAACATAGAAAGCAGTAGAGTGCCTTACATGTAAAGATACACATAGTTTCCCTTAGAGTTTTTGGCCATCCAATTATATGTACATGGTGTATGTGCATATGTCTATGTGCATATATGTACATGTTCATATGTGTATGTGTATATATGTATGCATGTATAGATATGTATATGAAATGTTTTCATATGTGTGATAGACTAATGTAAAGTGTATTTCTCATCATGCATAATCTTAAAAGACTGTAAAAGCTTCTCTCTTATATAATATGAATTCTTCTTACACAATACATTAATCATGACTTCATTTTACTTATATGAAGACACTGAATCTAGGAAAGAAGCTAATGGCATTTTACTGACATGAAGACACTGAATCTAGGAAGGAAGCTAATGGTTCAATATCTATGAAGCATCATATGGAATAAAATATTTTAATTTTAATAATTTCATTCTGAAATTTTATAATCAATACTATACAAAATACATCATTGTAACTCTGTCAAAGGCCTATTTACTTAAAATTTTAAAAATATTGATTCTTTTCAGATTTATTTAGAATTAATAGAATATGATTTCAGAGAAATTTCTATTTTATACATTGCAATTTTATTGCTGGTAGACATGTATATGTTAGTTGTCTATTAATATCCAGACAAGGAGGGGAGCAGAGAAAAATGTAGAGCTCAATAAAAAATATTTAATCGTATTATATTTTTGCACACTTGAACTTGTACATATTGGGTTTCATGGTCCACCTTGATGACGACGACTGAACAGATCTCTTTCTCTTCATGTGTACCCTTTTGCTGACCAACTGGACCTCTTTCCTCCCACATACTAAATTTCCCAGGTTTCCAGAGGACCTAGCTCATCGTTTTCAGTCCACTGAGGAGACTCTTCAGAGAGATATAGGAACATGAAGTGATTCCCAAGTAATGGAAGCACTCAGTAAGAATTCTCATACACAAGAAGAAAGACAAGCTGGACTGCTCAAATTACAAGGGCATTAGTTTGTTATACCATAGCAGCAAGATCTTCTCCTCCATTGTCCAGCAAAGGATCAAGGACAGAACAGAGAAAATCCCAGCAGAGGCCCAGTGCAGATTCAGAGCTAACAGGAGAATAGATCAGATCTTTACTTTGAGGCAGCTGGCAGAAAAATGCAAAGAATTTGGAAAAGACTTATATGTATTTTACATCAACTTTAGGAAGGCATTCAATTGCATTTGGAGGGAAGAACTTTGGGAAATGATGTGGTTCTACAGGTATACAAAAATCATAAGAATACTAGATATTGCCTATAAAGATACTTTTGCATCACTCAGTCTATGGAGAACTAAGTGATCAGTTTAAGACAATCATAGGAGTGTTGCAGGGATGTGTCCTCTCACCACTACTATTTAATATAATCTTGGAATTAATAATAGCAACAGCCCTGGAGGATGAGGAAATAGGCATTCAGATACATGGTATGTCAATCAATAAACTGTGTTTTGCTGACAATACTATACTACTTACTGAAAGTTCAAATGAGCTGTAGGCCATGGTAAATAGAGTAGTGTAAGTAAGTGAAAACCTTGGAATGAAAATAAACATTGAGAAGACAGAGATACAACACATAGGACAAGTGCACAAGGATTTTAACACTGTAGTAAAGAATCAGAACCCCAAACAGTCAATTTTGTCTTTCTGGGAGGAAACCTCAGTACAAAGTAGGGAACTATTTCAGAGGCAGATAGAGATAGCAAGACTGAATTCAAGGCAATAGGAAAGGTTTAGTCAGCAAGAGACATAATGACAACAACAAAATTACAAGTATATGAGACACTTATCTTGAGCTGCCTCTTTAAAACTCTAAAACCTGGGCAATGAAATATTCCTCAGAACAATGGCTGAATTTGGTTGAGATGTCATGTTTCAGGAGGATTCTAGGCATTACATGAAAAGGTAGGCAGCTCAACGATGTTATTAAGAAACATCTCCATTTGCAGAAGGAAGCAAACTACAGGATATGGCAACAACACTGAAGATACTCCAACCATGTTATGAGAATGAATGGTAGCAGATAACCAAAGATAGTACTGCATAGAGGAGTGAGCAGGATAAGGCAAAGAGGAAGACCCCCCCCCAAAAAAAACCCACTGGATAAAGAGCAATAAAGGAAGACTGTGGAACTTTGTATATGACAACAACACAAGCATCTATAATTTCCCAGGAAAGAAACAACTAAAGAACTGTCATAAACAGGTTGCCAATGCATTCTTAAGCATTGCTATGGTATAAATAATGATAAATGAGATATTATATTTACTATATATCCTAAAAGACATTATAGCATATATACTTTTATGTATGCACAAAGAAAGTCATGGTTAAGTATCAAGAAGAGAGTACAATATTTCTTATGATTCTGAGTTCCATAGAAGTGCTGATGCCAAACTTTTACATGAATACCTTCCCTCTGCTATGTTTCTCACTCATTATGTAGACTGTGTTCTTTGCCATAGGGTCTTAGAGCTCAGTAGAGTGTCTTGTGCAGGGCAGCTCAGTATGCACAGGCTTAGTATTCACAGGGATTGCTGATGTTGAACCCTAGCGTCCAATCACCAAGGAGGAGTCACCTCAAGTGACCATCTCTCACACCACAGCTGATGTAAAAACATGAGGATTTTTTATTAATTCTGTCATAATAGGATCTTTCAACATTAGAGAGGCCAGAAAGGCCCCGAATAGCTAGTACAGGCTAATTTTAAAGGAAAAAGCCACAAAAGGAAGGAGGTGTCTGGGAATTGTTTTTTAACTATTATGATTGGCTTATTCAAAAGAGCTATTACCAATAATTGGCTGGAGAGTGGTTGCCAGATCAGATGAGGTAAGAGGAAATATCCGAGGGTCACTTTGACCCCTTTCCCAGGGGCTGAGTCAATACATCAGGAATTGAGTCAACATCTTAAACATTATCTTGCCCCAATTTCTGGAGAACATTCACAAAGACTCAAGGAAATGGAAAATCCCCAACATTTCAATACATGTGTGGATAATTCTTAGATTCCTGGTTCCCAGAGGAGGGGGCACTACTGCTAAGAGGCCTCAGAGTTGTCAGAAATGGCGTTAGAGTTATTTTAGAGTTCTACACTGTCTATTGTTTTTCACTATTTATCCTGTTCCCAATATAAGAACACAGGAAGTCAATCTATATTATGAGGCATGTGTCAAGTGCCTGTGTATCTTCTTTGTGGTTCATATACATTTATCTTTCTGATCAAATTTCAGAGAATCACCTTACTTTAAATCATTGCTACCAATTATTTTATAAGTAAGAGAGTCCATGATTCTAGTTTTTGGTATTTTAGCTTTAGACATTCTATACACTTATGAAACTATGGCTTAGGTTAAACATAACAGAGAGTCAAGAGTAATGATATGCAAATATCTTCATTATAACCATGTTGTACAACCATAGCTGACAATATTTTTTAATTATTCTGAAACACCTATAGTCTTCAGCCTTTCATTCATTCATTTATTCATTCAGTCACCTAAGCTTCCTAAAATTTCTGTTAATTGCTGCTCCAAGAAAGCAATTATGTTAATCATTGGGTTGATGGAAAACAACTTACTCTGAATTTAGAACCATTTTGTGCTTAACCACAATACTGACAGTTTTTTAATTGTAGGATAGGCAAAGATATACACATAATAACCTTCAATAAATTCTTTTTCCATTTCAAAAATTTAATCAATGATGTATGTACTTTCTAAAATTTGTAAGATTGCCAACACTATTTTTCACATGTTTGAAAATTTTCTAAAATGAAGTTTATGTTCTACAATTAATTTTAATAACACACTAATCAAAAATATCATATAATAAGGAAAACAAAATGAAGAAATAAATACAACTTAGTTAAAAAGCCCAGTTGGAGCTAATTTCTGTAATTATTCTATTTGTAGAATCCCAATGCCTCTTGACAGGTCTGTGTTGACGCCATAGAAAGGGGGGAGTTCAAAAGTTCATGATCTCTAATCACTATTTAGTCAATGACACTTGCTATCTAATAAAAGCTCCACACCATTTGTCAATGGTTATGCCATGACTGTGCTCTCTGCTCCCATGTGTTTAATTTCTTAAAACTCAAAAGAATGGAGCCAGTTGCAAAGCAATGACTGAAGTATTAGGAGTTTATTAAGAGAAACATTTCTTGACTCAGGTTGCCGTGGGATTCCCCTCTTTATGCTATGAATATGTTTTATTACCATTGGTTAATATAGAAGCTATTTTGACCTACAGCAGGGCAGACTAGAGCTAAGCAGGAAAACTGAACAGAATGAAGGGAGAAAGGAGGTAGAGTCAAGGACATGCCATGTAGCTGCCAAAACAGAAAGATGCTAGAAACTTACAAGTAGGCCACAACATTATGGTGATATATAGATTAATAGAAATGGGTTAAATTAAGAAGTAAGACCTTGCTAGAAATACCCCCTGAGCCACCAAGCATTGTTGCAATTAATAGAGTTTCTTGGTGATATTTGGCTCTGGGTTGCTGAGAAACCAGAGGCACCTCCCTTACAAATGGCACCCACAATCTGGGGCAGGTTACTTAAGATCTAAAAAGCTTAAATAAAAAAGAGGACTACTAGACCCAAAAATACAGGAGCCAAACACAGCTTCTTGATAATGTCAATTTTGTTTCAGATAGGCTCTATTTGCTGGCTACAAGCAGAGGCAAGGCTCCTGTAAGAAATGGCTTCCTGATTCAAAATGGCAGCATTAACAGCTCTGGCTCTTTCTGGAGGTGATGTAGGAGTGTCTTCTATCTATCTGTTGCTTTCATTGGTTAATTAATAAAGAAAACTGCTTGGCCTGATAGGTCTGAACATAGGTGAGTGGAGTAGACAGCATAGAATGCTGGGAAGAAGGCAATGAGGCAGACACCATAACTCTCCTCTCTGAGATGGATGCAGGTTAGAATCTTCCTGGTAAGCCACCACCTCACGGTGGTACACAGATCAATGGAAATGGGTTAATCAAGACATGAGAGTTAGCCAAGAAGAGGCTAGATATAATGGGCCAGGCAGTGTTTAAAGGAATACAGTTTCCATATAATTATTTCAGTAAAGCTAGCCAGGCAGCAGGAAGTAGCCCTCTGTTTCCTTCTACATGGAGGTCATGCTACAGAGATCAGAGTTTGTGAGCAGTGTGCTAAAAGTTGCTTAATAGTGACATAAACTTACTGCATCTATGGAGTTAGGGCACAGAGCGTGGTTCACAGAGGTGGTGAACTTTCCTCTGCCATGTTAGACAGGATGGTGGCAACAGGCAAAGCCACAGCATTAGTCCTAGCCATTCATTTAAAAACAAAAGTGCTTCTGGAAGGAAAAAATGATTACACATATGCAATTAAGACAGATTTAGTATTCCGCTCACAAACCATTTTATCCCCCTGTAACCTCAGTGGAACCCCAAAACACAGCCTGCCTACACTGAGAGGACCAAGAGAGAGGACAAAGTGCAGAAGTTTAAAGTGCAAGCTTTGACTGCACAGAGTGGATCAAGAGAGTGAATCAAGAGAACAGACCAAGAGAGCAGGCCAAGAGAGGGGGCCAAGAGAGACCTCAGTGGCTCTCTGAGACACACTGTGAGAGTAAAGAGAAGATCAAGAACAGTTACACAAGAGACAGACAGCCATTGCATGGATTAGATTAAGAGGGAAAAGCACTGCCAACATCCACTGTTGAAAGAGATAGGTAGGCGCCAATGCCAGAGTTCATCTAACAACCTAAAAAGCAAAATGATAACACCAGAACCCAGTGATCATACCACAGGAAGACTTGATCATCCTAACAGAAGAAGAAGGAGAAGGAGAAGAAAATGATTTTAAACGTAATCTTTCTAATATGATTGAAACCTTTAAAGAGGAATTTAAAAATTGCCTTAAAGAAATGGAGGAAAAGACAAAGAAAAATTGGAAGAAATTAATAAATCTCTCAAAGAAACCCAGGGAAACCAGGAAAAAACAATGAAACAGTTGAAGCAAACAGCTCAAGACTTGAAGACAGAAATAGAGGCAATAAAGAAAATACAAAACAAGGGATTCTGTATATGGAAAATCTGGGTAAATGAAAGGAAACCACAGAGGCAAGCATAACCAACAGAACACAAGGGATGGAAGAGAGAATCTCAGGTGTTGAAGATGCAATAAAGGAAATAGATTCATAGGTCAAAGAAAACATTTAATCCAACAAATTCTTAACACAAAACAGCAAGGAAATCTGGGATGCCATGAAAAGACCAAATCTAAGAATATAAGAATATTAGGGATAGAAGAAGGAGAAGTCCAACTCAAAGGCAGGGAAAATATACTCAACAAAATCATAGAAGAAAAATTTCCCAACCTGAAGAAGGATATTTCTATGAAGGTACAAAAAGCTTACAGAACACGAAAAAGATTGGATCAAAAAGTTCCCTCACCATATAATAGTCAAAACACACACAAAAAAAAATACAGAATAAAGAAAGAATATTGAGAGTTGCAAAGGAAAAAGGTCAAGTAACAAATAAAGGTAAACCTATCAGAATTATACCTGACTTCTTAGTGTAAACCAGGAAAGCCAAAAGATCCTGGACAGAGACCATGGATGCAAGCACAGACTACTATACCTAGCAAAGATTTTAATCACCATCAAAAGAGAAAACAATATTTTCCATGAAAAAACCAGAATTAAACAATACCTATCCATAAATCCAGCTCTACAGAAAATACCAAAAGGAAAACTCCACACTAAGGAAGCTAACTGCACTCACAAAACATAGGCATCAAATAACCTCACACCAGCAAAACCCAAAGAAGGGAAACACACATAAACTGCCACTGAAAAATAACAAGAACTGAAAATCATTGGTCATTAGTATCTCTTAATATCAATGGACTAAATTCACCTATAAAAAAGACACAGGCTAAGAAAATGGATATGAAAGCATGATTCAGCCCTCTGTTGTATACAAGAAACATATCTCAACCTCAAAGACAGATATTACCTCAGAGTAAAGCATTGGGAAAAGATTTTCCAATCAAATGGACCTAAGAAACAAGTGGGTGTAGCTATCTTAATATCTAACAAAATAGACTTCGAACTAAAATCAAAAAAGATGAAGAAGGACACTTTAT
>NC_022029.1:39600632-39602521 GCF_000317375.1 Microtus ochrogaster
TCTTTGACATTGGAGCATAGTTTTTGATTCTTAAATCTTTTAAAGAAAATGCCAGTTAATATGTCTAAATCAATGCTCAGTCTACTCATAAAGCACATGTCATAAAGCACTTGTACAAACTTGACAATAATGTTCATTTTCACATATTCTAGACAGTAGGATGGGGAAAAACATGTTCATAGGCATAATCTGCTGGGTTCTCACTATAAGGTGAAAAAGAATTGTCAGTGTCTTTCCAGAGCTATGAACTCAGACCTAGTTATACCTCTTACTCATTCCAAAGGTCTGAGCAAGCACTTCAGCAAAATAGGAGACCAGGAATTGATGAGTGTGATGGCTGTGCTTTTGTTTACTTAGGGGGAAAAACTGGATGAGCCTGGGAAGGAATCTGAACTGAGAAAACTCCTTCATGAGACTGACATGCAGGCAACTCTGAAGGTAATTATCTTGATTATTGTCTGGGGACGGGGCAGGCCATAGGGATTGGTTCCACACCTAGGCAGGTGGTACTCAGTGGTATAGAGAAACTGAGGATGCCACAAAGAACAAGCTAGTTAAAAGCCTTTCTCCATGGATTCTGCCTCAGTTCCTGCCTCTATGTCCCTGCCTTGAGTCACTGCCCTGACTGCCTCAGAGTTGCAAAGATAAAATGAAAGTTGCTTTGGTCATGGTGCTTTATCACAACCATAGAAAGCAAACTAATACTGATAATTAAAGAGAATGTGAGGAAAATGAGTTAGCAAAGTTAGTATACATGAAAAATCAGCATAACTCCTAACATCTTTATGAATACTAATAAATACATATACTAATGGATATGTGTAACCTTTACCATTAATCTTCTCACTACAAGAGAAGGAGAACTTTATAGAAAACCACAACACATCTCTACTTAACTTCTGCCCCTAAGGCTCAAGGGAAGTAAGCTTGGAAGAACCAGAGGTCCAGGAAAGCTGCTGAGAGATTGCGTCTTCTAGAAATGACAGGAAGGATCTTCCATGCTCCTGTATAGGTAGGATCAACATAGTAAAAATGGCGGTTCTACAAAAGGTAATCTATAATTTCAATGCAAATCCTATCAAAATCCCAACAAAATTATTCACAGACCTTGAAAGAACAATAATCAACTTTATATGGAAAAACAGAACACCCAGGATAGCCAAAACAATCCTATTTGATAAAGGAACTTCAGGAGGCATTACCACCCCTGACTTCAAACTCTATTACAGAGCTACAGTAATGAAAACAGTGTGGTATTGGCATAAAAACAGAGACGTTGACCAATGGAATCGAATCAAAGACCCAGATATTAACCTACAAACCTATGAACACCTGATTTTTGACAAGGGAGCTAAAAGTATACAATGGAAGAAAGAAAGCATCTTCAACCAATGGTGCTGGCATAACTGGATGTCAAACTGTAGAAGAATGAAAATAGATCCATGTCTATCACCATGCACAAAACTCAAGTCCAAATGGATTAAAGACCTCAATATAAATCCAGCCACATTGAACCTGATAGAAGAGAAAATGGGAAGTAGACTGCAACACATGAATACAGGAAACCACCTTTTACATATAACCCCAGTAGCACAGACATCAAGAGCAACAGTGAATAAATCAGACCTCCTGAAACTGAGAAGCTTCTGTAAAGCAAAGGGCACTGTCATTAAAACAAAAAGGCATCCTGCCACGGCCACCCTCATCCCGCAAGGAATGACGGGACCGCCGGAGCTCTTCTCACTGCAGTTTATTCCAGGACCTTTATTCACTTTCTCACTTTTCCTCTCTCTCCTTGACCCCTCTCCCCGGGCAAACCTCTCTCAGCCCTTAAATAGGCATGGGCTGCCAATCCTGAACTGCCAGGTGGGCACTGCCCATAGGCTCAC
>NC_022029.1:39602810-39607611 GCF_000317375.1 Microtus ochrogaster
TTAACCCAATTAAAAAATGGGGTACTGAACTGAAAAGAGAATTCTCAACAGAAGAAGTTCAAATGGCCAAAAGACACTTAAGGTCATGTTCAACCTCCTTAGCAATCAGGGAAATGCAAATCAAAACAACTTTTACATACCATCTTACACCTGTCAGAAAGTCTAAAATCAAAAACACCAATGATAACCTATGCTGGAGAGGATGTGGAGCAATGGGAACTCTCATCCATTACTGGTGGGAATGCAAACTTGTGCAACTACTTTGGAAATCAGTGTGGCGATTTCTCAGGAAATTGGGAATCAATATACCTCAGGATCTAGCAATACTACTCTTGGGAATATACCCAAGAGATGCCCAATCATACTACAAAAGCATTTGTTCAACTATGTTCATAGCAGTATTATTTGTAATCGGCAGAACTTGGAAACAATATAGATGCCCCTCAATGGAAGAATGGATAAAGAAAGTGTGGAATGTATACACATAAGAGTACTACTCAGCGGTAAAAAATAATGACATTCTGAATTTTGCAGGCAAATTGATGGAAATAGAAACCACTATCCTGAGTGAGATAACCCAGACCCAAAAGATGAATATGGTATCATTAGTAAACTCTAGCCATAAACAAAGGACATTAAGCCTATAGTTCACAAGCCTAGAGAAGCCAAATAACAAGGTAAACCCAAAGAAAAACATATATAGATCCTTTTGGAACTTGGAAGCAAACAAGATTGCTGGGCAAAAGTTGGGAGCATGGGGGTGAAGGTAGGGATGGGGGAAGGGGAGAGGGGGAGAGAGAATGGAAAAGGGAAAGACTGGAGAGTGCTTGGGGGAGTGGGAGGGTGGAGATGGAGGAAGGGCAGATATAGGAGCAGGGAAGAATATATCTACATTAAGGGAGCCATTTTAGGGTTGGCAAGAGACTTGACTCTAGAGAGGATCCCAGGGGCCCAGGGGAATGTCCCCAGCTAGGTCCTTGGGCAGCGGAGTAGAGGGTGCCTTAACTGGCCTTGCCCCACCATCACACTGATGATTGTCTCAAATATCACCATAGAGTCTTCATCCAGCGATGGATAGCAATAGAGACAAAGTCCCTCATCAGAGCAACGGACTGAGCCCCCAAGGTCCGGTTGAAGAGCAGAAGGAGGGAGAAGATGAGCAAGGAAGTCAAGACTGTGAGAGGTTCGTCCACCCACTGAGGCAGTGTGCCTGATCTAATGGGTGCTCACCAAATCCAACTGGACTGGGACTGAATGAGCATGTGATCAAACCGGACTCTCTGAATGTGACTGACAATGGCAGTTGTCTGAGAAGCCATTGATAAAAGGCACTGGGACTTGTTTCTACTGCATGCACTGGCTTTTTGGGACCCTAGTCTAGTTGGATGCAATGCTTCCTAGGCCTGGATAAGGCGGGGCAGGGGGGGGGTTGGACTTCCTACAGGGCAGGGTTCCCTGCCCTCTCTTAAGGAGGGAGGGAGAGGAAGGAGGGGGAGTCAGGGCGCGGGAGGGTAATAGGAGGAGGGGAGGAAGTATAAGTTTTTGAATGGAAAAATAAATAGAAACTGGAAAAAAAAGAAATACTTATCCATGATACCACAACCAAATGGTGGCCTGAAAAGACAAGTACAACAACTAAATAAAGGGTCCATGATTTATAGATGGAACAAGGGAGAATGCATGGCAGTATCTGAAAGAAGGGAAGGGAAAAGTAAAATTGAATGATTGCATTTAATTTAGACAATAAATAAAAATCTCTGTCTCTAATGGCCAAAAGAGAAGACTTTCTGTTTAAGAAAAATGCTTCTCAAACTACCGATGAATAATCATTTGTTTGTGTGTCACTGGACTCATGAAATGGTAAAAAAAAAAAAAATCTCTAAAGGGCAGAAGATGCATTTGCATGAATCATGTTTATATAAAGAGCAAATACTGGGCATTGTGATAACACATAGATTCACAGGCTTACTTCTCTTTGTTACACAAAGAAGTAAATGAAAGGGTATGATGACACGATGCTCTATGTTTTACCAAACACATTGCTTAAAATGTTGACACAAAGGCACAGCTTATGTGGGACCATTTGATGTTTTGTATTCTAAAGGAAGAAGGATTATCCAGGAATTCTAAGGTCCAAATAAGAAAGGACCATTTATGATTTCCTCTGATTTTTCTGGGTTCTGTATTCACATTCCTAGGTATTTTGTCAATTATGTGTCTAATGCAAGGAGCAAAGACCTGTATTTGGTTATAGTCAAGCCATCTTAGTTCACAAGTTAAGTAAGCTATTCAGAAGCCTCTGTAGGGAAAGTTCCAGGCCCAGGAAATTACCCTTATCTCTCCCTGTGTGTTAAGAATCCCTACAGACCTGCAGGTCCCAGGCCCCTGTCAATTAACATTTATAGACCCTCAGTATTTCCTTATCTCTTCCTGTCAGCTAAGGATATCTCCAGATGTGGCATTCCACTTAGAACAATTGCATAGCCACCTACCCACCCCTGCCTTTTACTATATAATACTCCTGAGAAAAAATACATTTTGCAGCTTGATCAGAAGACTTGCTGTCCATTTTCTCGTGTCTCTTGTTCCTCCATATCTCTCCTCCAAGTTTCAGGTACCTGGTTTGTGTCCCACTGGTTGGGAGTAAAGCAAGACGTCAATGTGTTTTTACTGTAAAATTTTTAATTTTTTTGTTTGATTGAAAATAGATTTTTATACAATATATGTTGATTAGGATTCCCACTCCACTTATTCCTTCCAGTTGCTCCTACCCACCCTCCCATTGGCTTCATACTCTTTCTGTCTCTCTCTAGAAACCAATTAGGCATCTAAGGAATAATAAAATAAAACAAAGAAAAACAAATTAGAATAGAACAAAATAAGCAAATAATAAAAAGAGCTATGTAAAAAGCACAAGGAACACATATAGACACAGAAAAGCATATTTTCACACACACATTTTTACTTTCTCTGTTCCAGAATTTTGATAGCCACTAGTATGGAATCTGTCTTTTTTGGTCTTCCTACATGGGACATGTCATATGAACCAAAACAAGTAGTGAGTGACTTTTTCTGTTTGGCTTTTTCACTGAGCATGTTTTCAAGAATCTTGTTGCAGTGTAAATCTAGGCCATGTTGTTGTGCCTAAATGATTATTTAGAGCATTCTGACATCTACCTTGGCAAATCCTGAGTAGCTTTCCCCAAAATTGGATCTTAAAATACTCTATACCACTTTTATGCAGTTTAATTTTTGTGGATTTATTAGGTTTGCTTTCAATTTGTAAATTATATGAGCAGAGCTATTACATCTATAATATTCTTCTACTCTGTCAAGAAATTCATATAGGGTAAATAGTCATAATTTTTGTCACAGTGAAGTTTCCTCAGATAAATTCCCAAACATATGATCTTAGTGAGACCATGATGCATTTTTGATGGGGGAGAGTCTTCTGCCTTGTGTTAATTTCATTGGTTAAATAAAGAGACTGCCTTGGCCCTTTAGTAGGACATAAAATTAGGTAGGCAGAGTAAACAGAACAGAATGCTGGGAGAAAGAAGCTGAGTCAAGGAATCACCATGGTTCTCCGACTCCAGACAGACGCAGGTTAAGATCTTCTCTGGTAAGCCACCTCACGGGCTACACAGATTATTAGAAATGGGTTAGTCCAGGTGCGAGAGTTAGCCGAGAAGAGGCTGGAACTAATGGGCCAAGCAGTGTTTAAAAGAATACAGTTTCTGTGTAATTATTTCGGGGCATAGGCTAGCCATGCAGGTAGCCAGGTGCCAGGAACGTAGCCCACTGCTCTTATTTCAACACATTTTCTTCTTTATTTTAATCATTTTATATAATGACCTCAGTATCACTTCCCCCTTCACTATACCCCATACATTACTCCTCAATTTATACTCAGAAAGGGCAAGCCTCCCTTTTGTCTATATCTCCAAAACATGGCATTTCATGCTGCAGTAAGACTAAGCACCTAGCCTTGTATTCTTGGAGAGCAAAACAACCCAGTATGAAAAGTAGGCTTTCAAAAGCCAGTAAAAGAGTTGGAGATGGCCCCTGCTACCACTGTTAGGAGTCCCACAGAAGAACTAGCTACACAACTGTCATATATATGCATAGGGCCTAGGTCAGTCACATGCAGGCTCCCTGGTTGTTGGTTCAGACTCTTAACTTCTATGATCCAAGGTTAGTTGATTTTGATGTCCTTGACCCTTTGGCTCCTTCAATCATTTCTTTCTCTCTTCGGCACTATTCCCAGATCTCAACCTCAAGTTTGACAGTGGGTCTTTATGTCTGTTTTCTCCAGTTGCTGGATGAAGCCTCTTATGACAATTGGGTTAGGCACCATTTTATGAGTACAACAAAATACTAAGCATCATTACATTGACTTTTTCCTCTAGTCGTGTTTGATTCTATCCTAGGTCTCTGAGCCACCCAATCTCTGTGTCCTGGCACTCCAGATAGTGTCAGGGGTGGTCTCACTCTCCTGGCACAGGTTTAAGACTGTACCAGTCATTGGTTGGCCATTGCCACAAACTCTGTACCACCCTTGTCCCAGCACATCCCATAGGCAGGACATACTGTAGGTAGAAGGTTATGTGAGTGGCTTGGTGTTCCAGTAGCTCCATTGGAAATTTTTCCCAGTCACAGAAGATGGCCATTTCAGGCTACTTATCCACAATTACTAGGAGTATTAGCTGGGGCTGTCCTTGCATATTTCTAGGAGTATCTATCTAATCCCCAAATACCCTTTTTCCACTCTACAATTTCAGTACTCACCCCAACCAACTAC
>NC_022029.1:39608525-39609519 GCF_000317375.1 Microtus ochrogaster
TGAGCAAGTTTTATTTTCAACTCAACTGAAGACATTGGCAAGACCTGGACATCCACACTTCATTGATGTGGAAGAAAATATTAACAGTGACTAGGTTAAGAGACCCTGAATTTAACAGCACAATGAAGTTCAAACAGCAGTGATGATTGAGTGTTTCATAGGAATATTTGTAAAATCATTCATGTTTGCTTTTGGATTCACAGGGTCAATCTTCAAGAAAATTCCAGTTATCTTCCATTTTTTGCTTTGCAGATATTGTCCAATTTTTATATGTAAAGGAAGGATTGCAATCTTTATTTCTGCCATCATCATAAGATTTTTTAATATATTATTATTATGTAGACAAAGTGGCAGAGCTTTTGCCTTCTTTCTGAAATTATATTTTCTATAAGTATTGATGGATTTTGCTTTATTCTTTAAGTCTGATTTGATAATCAAGTAAATTTGTGTATGTTTATGTTAACTAACATCTTATATCTATTAGCCCATTGAAGCCTCACCACACATCTATGTGACCTGTGCTTGCACTACTTTTGTTACACCCATAGGAAACTGCTGTCCCTTGGACTTAAGTAACTGTTTGTAAAATTCTTTGTCCATTATCCACATCACTGATTCAAATTCATTAAAACAAAATGTCAAGGTTTTCTCTTCAGAGGTATCTCTTCATTGAATTAAAGCACAAAAAATGAGTTATTAACTATGTTTTAATGAAATTAATTCTCCACCGCTCCTGGATTTGAAACTTGACTGTGTCATGTGCAAGCTGCTGAATGTTAGGAACCATCCCCCTGCATATCCATGATTTTTCTTATTTTCACACAAAGTCATATAAATTCATGATATCTTTGATTATATATATATATATAGTTATATACAGTATGTATGGGTCTATGGCTCCTGCTACCACTGTTAGGAGTCCCACAGAAGAACTAGCTACACAACTGTCATATATATGCATAGGGCCTAGGTCAGTCACATGCAGGCTCCCTGG
>NC_022029.1:39609619-39611698 GCF_000317375.1 Microtus ochrogaster
GGTCTTCAACCATGAGTAGTATATAAAAATACACAGCAAACACTTATGAATGAACAAATAATTGATCCATGCAGGTATGGTTCCATTCAGCAATCTGTGAATTATAGCTTGAGTAAGGACCTAACACTTAGCAAGAATACAATTGTCTTAGAAATAAGACAGAGCATATCACTGTAGCAAGAGTGCATGCTCAGCTCCCTGCTGCTCTTCACTGTGGAGTAGTATCTGTCCAGACAAGAGTTTCTCAACAAATCTGAGGTTATCTCTGCATTTGAAAAGATTGCTATGATTGATATCTACCTTGGGCATGTGATTCATTCTTTATTTGTCTTCTTTATACCCAAGTTTGAAGATTTTATATAGGTGTTTGGTGCAGAGGGACAAGGGTGGGGAGAGAGTGTGAAAGAGAGAGATGCAGAGAGAGATATAGAGACAGAGAAAGGGAAAGAGAATATGGACAGAGCCTTTGTGCTATAATTAGCAAGCTGTATATTATTACAAATAAGTTTTCACTTCATAACACTGAAATAGTAGTAATGAGCCAATACCTGGCAAGGTTAGCTTTAATGATTCAATTCTACTTAATGGTAGGTTGATTTGTGATGCCTTTATTTTTTATTAGCAGCAACATTCTCTTTTAGAAGGAAGCTATACCCTCGGCCATTCACTACAGAGTCAATAAGTAATTCTTTTTATCTAGCTGGTCCAACACAAATATTTTTTAAATAACATTTGATTTCTAAACAGATAACTGTTTCAAGAATTCTGTGGAGATCATATTTTAAACTAAATATTTGGAATTGAGGATTTTCTTTCCACTTGGATTTTATACCTTGTAAATAAAAGAACTTTCCCAACTTTAATAATAAGTAATGCTATGTAAAAGACACATCAATTGCAAAGGTTTGACTATGAACTCTTTCTCAATGTCTACAATTAATCAGTTCTATACATAGCATAATAAAATGGCATAAAATATGCTTTACAGTTGATTAGATGAACTTTGTACTTTGTACTCATCAGTATCATTTTAAAATGAATGATATTTTTAATGATGATTTAAATCAAACATCAAAATCTGGAATAGTACATACATTCACAGTGTAGTGGCAGCAGCAGGGGAGGTGCCGCTGGTGCTCATAGTGGGAATAACTAAAAATACCCTTGCTGGAAATCAACCTATAGAAAAATTATGAAGCAACAGGTCTGCCTCTTGAATTTAAAGACAAAGAGATTCCTTGATGATAGAGAATAGGGCTTCCATTCCATGTTCCTAACACACCCCTCAACCTATATTACCTAGGAATGATGCATAGTTCAAATGGAAACCCACGAGGGAGGCAGCCAAGGATCAGGAATGGTAGTAGGCATGTCTGGGGAGGCCCAGAAGTAGGTCATCATGGTGATGCTGACAAGCCATGGCCATGACCTTGACTCTCCCTGTGTACCAGACCACTTACCTAGTGAGTCCTACACTAGCACTGAATGTGGCATAGTGTGAATATGAAGGAAAGATAGCTCTCCACCCCACAGGCATACTGTTGTGTGCCTAACCGAAGTGCCTGTCTTTTCTCATCTTTGACTTAGTTTCCAGCTTTCTAGGGAACACATTATCTGTGAATAATCTGTATATACTTCACCGACCACTACTGGTAGTTTTCACGCTTTAAAATCATATTGTTGGTTTCTTTTTCCTTTCCTAAAGTCAGCAACTCTTTGTGAGACTACTTTCCAGCAATGACACAACTGGAATCAGGGCTTATAGCATCTGTCTCTGATGATCACTGCCTTTCCAAATGAGTTCATAATTTCAAAGGACTGCATTTCTTATCTTTGCTTAATGCAATTTGAAATATGCTTATTCAAAGTGAGTGACTGTTTTTAAAAGGACAGAAATAACAACCTTTGAAAAATACCAGAAGAGGTGTTGTTAACCTGAAATCTTAGATCCATAGACAGCTGAGGAGAATTATAAACTTGAGTCTGCATGGGATATAAACTGAGTTCAAGGCCAGCCTAAGCAACTTAAGAGAGACCCTTTCTCAACGTTAAAGAACAAAATAGGAAATAAATAAAGGT
>NC_022029.1:39612064-39620289 GCF_000317375.1 Microtus ochrogaster
GTAAATAATAAAAAAATATTTCTCACTTCTGGGATCTAGCTAATCATCAAGGTGTTAAGTTTTAAGGCAGCTGTTCTTCAAATTTTCAGAACATTAAGTTCTAATTGTAATCTAATTTTTCAGAAACCAAGGAAAGATTGATGCCCCTGGTCATTTATTCCATTTATGAAGAACATACTTTCATGTCCTCAACTCAAACATACCTTGCCTCTTAAATAACTACATTGAAAACTAGTATTCCATATTATGATTTTCATGTGTATAAAACATTCAATCAACAACAGGGAGTCTGTAGATTTCCATGTATTAAATAAATACCAAGCATTCAAAGACTTAGAAAGTGTGATATACGCACAACTTGCCTATCCGTGGTTAGTTTTAGTTTTCACTTATTTCATATGAAAATATTGAAGTCTAATTAAATTTATCTTCTTTGTGTATTCTAGCTAATTTCTGTATTATTGTGTTAGTTTGAGATGTTTGCTTATGCTTTATTTATGCTTTATCACTTCATTTATAGCCATGGTCAAGAAAAACAGAAGATCTTAAGTATATCCTACCTGAAATCTTACAAAGTCACTTTATGCAGTTTTATAAAAGTCTGCAGAATATAGAAGACTCCTAGATCAGAGGTAATGGACTTGTCTTACACACAGTATAGATGGCACCATGCATTTTATGTTTGGTCTCCATTTTTATGTCCCTGGTACCCATGAGAATAGGAAACAGTGATCCATTTTAGACAGCAGTAGTGGCTCTGAACTTTCAGGTCTCAACCCCTTTGGGGGGTCAAATATCAGATATCCTGCTTATCAGATAGTTATAGCATGATTTATAACAGTAGCAAAATCACAGTTATGAAGTAATAATAAAATAATTTTGTGGCTGGGGCTCACCACAAAATGAGGAAAATATAGAAAAGGGTCACAGCATTAGGATGTTTGAGAACCACTGTTCTGGAGAATTACTAGAATATTATGTAACTCATGATTTATTTATTAATTTTCTATAGACTTTCATAACCTAATTTATATGTCCTATGATTTTTTCGGTGTTTCCAGCATAGACTTATCTTTTTCATATAATAATTTTCCATCAATATGAGTATGTAGTAAAATATTTAGTATGTGTGAGCATGTTCTATCAACTATTATCAGTATATCTGTTTCTTAGTATATAGACATCTAACAAAAGAAAGTATAAATATTTTTTGGCAGTAACCATATACTTGCAAACATCCTTAGTGCATATATAGGCAACATAGGTATATATAACAATGTTCTAATCTCTTAATCTAACAGAATTGTCTTTCTAAATTCTTAGTATCTAAAATCTAATGCCTCCCTCTTTCAGAATTACTCTCTCATAAAACCTGGTGTCAAAACTTTCTGTGTTTTCAGGATTTTGCTTGTTTGTTTTTTGGCTTATGTTTTTAAGGCTTCTTATATTACAACAAGCTAAGAAGCAAAGAAATTATTGACAAACCCAATATACAGAAACTAACCTTTGAAGGTTCACCCCTAGTCAGTAGGGTGCTACCTCTGAAAGGCTTCACAGCTGTTGAAACAGCACAGCTACATGGAGATAATTCTTTCAAAACATGAACCTGTGAAACAGTTCAGATTCAAATCATAACAGTGTTGAAAAGACAATGGAGAATTAAAATTGATCTGACATGTCCAGGAAAGCCCAGAATTCTGAGAAGCAGAGCTGAGTTGTTCCATTTAGCCTCTGGAAGCATCAGGCAGTTCAGTGAGTCTACAATATGGGGGTTGCTAGGTAGATAAGAGGCAAGGATGAGGGCACAAGGATGTTGGCCATAATGCCTCTACACTTACATGTGTTTGAAATGTTCCTGATGCAGCTTTTTAAAATGTTGTCTAAGCAAGAGCAGACGGCAGGTTTGGATGGCCTCCTATAGTTTATGGAGCACAGGCTTGTCTCACTTTAACTCCTCAGAGAACACTGGATGATCTTCTGGAAAAAAGGAAACAGGATTTTCTTTTTGTGAATAATTGAATGATCTTTGTTAACTCTCCTAGACAGTCGATAGCTGTTAGCTCAAATGTTTTCTATCTACCTAACCATTTAGACTATCACGATCTTTTGGAGTATGTCCTTTTGTTACTCAGTATCTAATAGTCCTGAACCATTTTTGGCAACCCTGTGTTAGTGTTCTCTTGGAATATGTAGATTTTGGCTTTGTATAACTTAGCTATGTGTGGACATAAACTTGCCACTTAATCATTTTAGACAGATTCTCCACGGCCCTACTATAGAATAACAGTCTTTCAATTCTACTTCAATCTTAAACCTATTTAACCAGTTACAATAAAGAATTATGGCTAAAGGTTAACAAACTAGAGACCATGCCTGAGTTTATACCTTCATACCCGAATTCTTTTCAGCCACATGGATGTTGGGGAAAAAAGTCACTCTTTATTGTTTTATATATGTAAAATATATTCTTCCTAATTCAATGAGCTTTTGTAAGATAACATTACATTAATTATGGACAACCTTTAAAAGATTATCAATACATGCTAATAGCAAAACATTTAATAGAAATTAATGAGAATGATTATTACTACTAATACTGACTAGGGATGATTTATAGTTATAACTCATACAGGTACATGAATAACTCTACAGATAAATGATCAAGCTGTGTGTTATAATTCCAGTATCCAGCAAGTCTATGAAATAAGACACTGGCCAAGTCATGGAAATAAAATTACTCTCAAAGATATGTGTGTCAATTTCTCCCGATCAGAACCTGAGGGGCACACCTGCTCTCTCACCTCACTCCCTCTCTTCCATCACTGAAAGTCAAAGTGAGCAACAAGCATAATGAGTACACGTCATGAACTGTTTCACTCCCCTTTTCCCCACTAAAGACTGGTTGAAGTTCCAAGTCCCATAAACTCCACAGTCATGTGCTTCCCTGGAAAGAGACTGCTGAGAGGAGGTGGCAGAAGTAGCAGACGGAGAGAAGGAAGAGGGGAATTGAACTTATTTCTCTGGTCAATTAAAGGGGAAGATGATGTCATGGTGATCTCTTACCTGCAATTGTTATATTCTGTGTTTCCTATGGGTAGAAAAAGAGGAAGATGGAATAAGAAGAAATGATGTCTGGGTTGTTTGGAGAGTTCTTTGAAAGGACCCAAACTTGAACTCTGTAAAACAATGGAAGAAGGGAGAAGGCATGCAAAGTAATTCTGGGAGTATTTATACACTCTGTATAGTATCCACTTCCTATGTCTCAAAAATCTCCTTGATAAAGGTAAGTACTTTTATGTATACAAACATGGGACTATTTTTCAAGAGAAATATTAGGTTGCTATCAAATTTAAGGTGGTTTTAGTGATGAAATCCTTTGAGGTATTCACACTGGTCTACTTAATATAAGAGAATATGAAAATAATGGAAGAAACAGTGGTATATATTCAGTAATTAGACCCTCATTTTTTTGTGCTTTCCTTAGTTGAAAACAGTGAAGTTTTCAAGAATGACAAGAAAGCATTAGTGATTTACAATTTTGAATTGCATTTTGGAATGTCCATTTCTTTTTTTTTCTAGTTTCGTATGAACAATAATACGATTGAATATTTGTTCTGCTGTTAAATAAGACCTATTCTTTTTTATATTCCATTAGGAGAAACACTGCCTCATTTTTCGCTTTCACATTACTTAATATTTGGCTGTGAATGCTCTTTGGCAGTAGAGAGGGCAATTGATAATTCTGCTGTGTTGCATAAACATTCTCGCTTCAAAGCGATTGCCTGTCCAGATCCCCATGGAATTATTTCAAGCCAGATGTCCAATTATGTCCAACATCTTTAATGTTTTCAAAATCATCTTGAGTGTTGTTAATGGAGGATCATTAGGTACGGACTGGAACTTTTTTATGGGCACTGCATAGATTTAGACTATTTGTGCAATGTGTGCTCTTGTTTTGGAAGACTTTAGGGGATTTTATTTCACATACAACTTTTGTAACACTTCATATTTTCATCACTTGATTTGGTTTTATAGTTATAGTAAACTTTATCTTTTCTTCCAACAAATATCCATTAAAACTGTGGTAACATCCAAATATTACACAATGTATAAGATTAAGATAGAACTTCTAACACATAACTCCAGTTAAGAGAACTGGTAGAAGTGGAAATAAAAAATATTGTGAATGTATCTAGGTATGTCATCATGATTGAGATCTAGGATTTTTTTTTAATGTAGGTCACTGAAACTGAAATTAAAAATTAAAAATGACTTACATTAAATTCCTACATTCATCAGAATGAAAGAATCTCATGATCAGGACATCATCCAGCTCCACAGTGCTGTAATCACAAGAAGGGAAAGTTAGGCAAGGCTATGTAATGATGACTTATTTCAAAATAAAAATTATTTTATTTACTAGTGGAAGTATAGGATGAAGTATAATTCATCAAAATAGTTGGTGCTACACTTCACAATAAAGAAACTATTAAGTTTTTAAAACAGGACACAACATGGTCAAATATATATTGAGCATGGATAAAGTTAAAGATAACATGTTGTATATATTAGATGGAAAGAGCCTCAATAGCTGACCAGCTAGGAAGTACTTAAACCACTGCATATGAGCGAGTGAACTTAATTAGAATTGGGAGAAATATTATTCAACAAAGATTAGCCAGGTGCTATATCCAGCTCATATTTATAGGAAGTAAATGCCTATCAATTAAAAGAACAAGTAACTGATGCAGATGAATATATTTTAAATATAAAATTGCAAGAATTGTATAAAGCAGTGGTTCACAACCTTCCCAATGCTGCAATCCTATAATATAGTTCATCATGTTGTGATGACAACAACCACAAAATTACTTTTATTGCTACTTCATGACTGTAATTGTGTGACTGTTATTAATTTTAATATAAATATCAGGTATTCACGGTATCTGATTTATGACCCTTGTTAAAGGGTCATTGGACCTCTGAGGGAGTCATGACCCATAAGATGAGAACCACTGGTATGAAGGATGTGTCATTGTCTATGTTTGTATGTAGTTTATTATCACTTTCCTTTTTATACAAGACTGAGAGATTTCTAACTTTATGTGAAGTTTTTATTTGTAGATTGCTGTCAGTTTGATGTGTATGGAGGATGATTTTATGTGCATCTCTGTGCTAAGGGCATGCTTCTGAATATCCATGGGATCAGTGGTCAACTGATCCAGTGAACACAGGCTTCAAATCTTCCTCTTAGTTCATAAGCTCAAAAAATTTTAGTTCAGTGATATTTCAGGACTATCTTTACCAGTTTAATCACAGGAGCACAGGGATACGGCCCTATTCCTCAGGCTCTTCAGGTTCCCAAACAGGAAGTTCCCAAGGAGGGTGGGTTTGCCAAAACTGCGACATATTCTCAGAGCATATTTGAAAGGAATGAGAATTTTCTCAGCATAACATTGCTCATCACAATGATGGTGTTTGTTTTCCACAGTTCTTACCTTCAAAGATAAGATAGAACTATTTTTTTTTCAGTATCAGGAAAATTAACTTAGATACAATAGTAATTCAGTGTCACCTAAGGGCCTTTCTTTAATTACATCAACAGCAATGGTATTCAAATACAGCAATACTGGTGATATTGAAAAGGAAGGTTAATAGCAAACCACATCAGATTATAGAAGACAGAAAAAGATATAGCAATAAAGTGTAGTAACAGATGCCAGATGCATATAAACTAAAATCAAATTCGGCAAGATATTATTGAGATAATTAGGAAATTTAATTTATATCAGAAAAAAAGAAAATAACTGAAAAACAAAGCTTAGGATACTCAAAGGAAAGTAAAGCTAAATACATTTTGAAGTAGTATTGAAAGAAAGCAGGGAAATAACCATGAATAAAAGTATAATACAATAAAGAAAAGCAATGATAAAGAAAAATGATTTAAATTAAGTTATGAAAAAAAGTTCTGTGTGTATATAATTGACTCGCTAGAGAAAAGTAAATGAACAATTGAACAAAATTAATATTTATGAAAATACCTTGAAGATGTTTCCACTCAAATTTCCTAATTATCTCAGTTGAAGAGAGGGAATGAGCAAGGAATGAACTCCTGTAATATGATCAAGAGGGGTCAAAATTATGATGGGGAAACCCACAGAGACAGCAGAGCTGAGCTTGTGGGAACTCGTCGAGTCTGGAATGACTACTCTGGAGCCAGCATGGGACTGATCTAGGCCCTCTGCATCTGGGTAATAGTTGTGTAGCTTGGTCTTTTGTGGGGCACCTACCAGCGAGACCAGGACCTTACTCTTTGTAACCTAATTCCTATGATGAAATGCCTTGCCCAGTCTTGATGCAGGGGGGGGCAGCTTGGTCCTGGCTCAGCTTGATATACCATGCTTTATTGACTCACATAGGAGGCCTTACCCCTTCTGAATGGAGAAGGAGGAGTGGATGGGGGGGTAAAAGGGTCGTGAGAGGTGGGAATGTGAGGAGAGAAGGGAGGGAAAACTGTAGTTGGTATGTAAAATAAATAAATTAAAAATAAACTTACAATTTAAAAAAGGAAAAAAAGATTCAGTTCTCATATATATTGATTATTTTATTATTTTTAATTATAAGATTGTTTTTAATACACATAAGTAACAAGATTCGTCAGAAACTTTTTGTGAAAATCTAGTTCATGTACGAATGTTTGATGTCTATTTTTTTCTATTCCTTCCTTGCTTCCTTCCTCCCTCCCTCCCTCCCTTGCTGCCTTCCTATTTTCCTTCCTTCCCTCCCTCCCTCCCTCCCTCCCTCCGTCCCTTCCTCCCTCCCTTCCTTCATCTTTCTTTTCTTTTTAGAGTAGCTAAGCATGGCACTGCTTGGACATTTTATTTCTAGGCATTCTGTAGATAAGCTTCCTGACTCACATTTGTTCTCTGCCACCCATATACTAGGGGGTGTTGTCACTAAAGTTTGGTATTGCTATTGGTGTGGAAAGTAGGTTGGTTGCTTTTTGGTTCTATTGTTTCTGCAGAACCAAAATGTTTTCATTTTCCTTTTCTCTTTGTGAACATTACCATGTGTCTTTCACATATATCCGAAAGCCACCTCTACAATCTGTAAAAAAAAAAAAAAAAATCTGAGGTGGCAACTTTCAGGCTTCTCTCAGGTAGGTCTCCTGTTCTAGTTGATATTGTGTGACAACAAGGCCAAGATCTGGATCCGTGTTCACAACTTGCACACAGTGTTAGGTCATCTATTTCTAGAACTTTTACATTTGCCGTTTTTCTCTTGCCTCTCTTACTTTTCACTGCCTTTGATCTATCTAAAGTCCCCTTGCTATTTTCTGCATTCACATACTTGCAATCTTAAAGAAATCAACAGGGTTCTATAATTCTTATTGATGCAGCTATCACATACTTACCAGTATGACTTTTGTGAGGGTCTTCTTGAGCTTGTTTATTCTTACATGGTTGAGAGGCACATGTTGACCCTTTATGCTTCTTTTTCTGTGAATTTTTATCCACCCACTCCAAATGTACCTGGGTATATGTGCGTGTGTGTATGCATACGGTCTATGTGTGTATAATGGCTATGTGTGTTTATTTGTGTGTGTGTGTGTGTGCGTGTGTGTGTGTGTCTGTGTGTCTGTGTGTGTTTGGGGGTCTACATGTGAGTAAGGGCTCTCCATGTGTGTATGTACATAAATATGTCTATGTGCATGTATGCAGAAGTAAAGGAAAGACAGCAGGTATTTTGCCTTTACAGTCTCCACATAGTTTCTTTGAGATAGGGTCTGTCTCCTAACCTAGAACTAGACTGGCAAGAGCAAGCCCCAAGAATCTTAGTCCCTTTGTCTCTGCCCTATATAGCGGTAGCGTTTCAAACATTGGCCTGGCCACCTCTTTTCATATGGGTTCTGAGATTCTAGCTCAGGTACTCATGCTTACACAGTATGTGGTCTTACTTACTAGTTATTTCTTCAGCTACTCATCTCATTACTTTTGTTAACCACACACTGTCGTTTCAAGTTTTAAAACTTTTTAGAGTGGCTTTCTTTCTTTCTTTCTTTCTTTTTTTTTGAGATGAGGGAGCTGTATCTCTTTATTTGATCATAGTATATCCCACTCTGCATGCGAACCCATGGACATACTATACCCTGGAAGATACAAAATTTGGAACAAAATGCAGCTCTCCCCAGGAACTCTTTTTTTTTAAATATTTATTTTATTTAT
>NC_022029.1:39620534-39635874 GCF_000317375.1 Microtus ochrogaster
TTTATCCCCTGCTTTTTCAGTCACAATCCAGCTGGCCTTGGTGAGCTCCCAATAGATCAGCTTGGTGAGATCCCAATAGTGTGGCTTTCTAATTATGAAAATAATAGTAATTCGGGAGCCTTACAAAATTCATAAAACAACAAAACTCATAAACAACAATTATATACCCCAGGGGTAAGCACCAATATATTTAATATTTTCCCTCCAAAGTGTTTTCCTACAAATGTACCAGAGATAATACAGCTCTTAAAATTAAACATTCTGACTTTTTCTTCAGTTGTGTTTCATAATCATTTCCTATGTATTTAAATTATTCATATATCATGTTCAATAGCTTTCTGGTATGAGAACATATGGACAGTTTCTTAATCTTGACTGCAATTTTCATTATTAACAAAAGGCCTATAACAAACATCTTTGCATAAATTGGCATCAGTATTTCAGGTTATTTTCTTGAAAAGCACTTCTACAAAGGTTTACAGAATTATAACTTTACCATGACTAAATACTAAATGTTGATTCGTTCTCAAACAGGCTAAAAGTAGGACTTTAATTGTTTCCTCTTAAGAATAGGGGCTGCAACACAGTTTTGGAGTATGTACTTACCTTCTGTTGATAATTCGGGCGTTTATATGATGAATTATTTAGCATTTTGTCAGTCATTCCCTCATACTGTATAAATATTGCTTCATTAGATCCTACAGATCTTCTTAACACATCCTAAGTTTTACTCCTTTGTGTATTATGTTTACTTCTTGGATATTTATTTTTTAATAACTCACAAATCTTATCTTACTTCAGGGTTCTTTGAAAAAAAAGGCATAAATGAGCTAATAAACTTAATATTTTTACCAAAGTGCCTAACAGATAATACAATTTGACATGAGTTTCAAATGCAACATTGACACAGGCAGACATCAAATCTTCTCTTCAGTTACACAGGAACACACATACACATACATGCACAAAGACAAATCACTGTACTCTACCATAGATGCCTGATAATTCATCTATTATCTAGGACAAAACTTTGATTCTTTTTTCTATTTTTTTTCAAATTCTTCATTCAGTCTCTACAACATACAAATCATATCTTCAAATCATAACCTGAGTGTAGTCAGTTTTTTCATTTTGCCACCATTGTTAAAAAGTAAGTCTGAGGCTGGAGAGATGGCTCGGTAATTTAAGAGCACTTCTTGCTCTTTCTGAAGTACTGTTTTCAGTTCCCAGCACATGTATGGTGGCTCATAGCCATTTGTGACTCTATTTCCAATATTATTACCCTATTTTTGACTCTGTGGCTACCAGGCACCAACTTATGCACAGACATGGATGAAGACAAAACATTCATTTGCATAAATATAAAAATAAATGCATAACTTCTTTTTAAAAATCTGCTTTTTATCAATGATCATCAAAACTATGCTCTACTATGGTTTCATAATAATGAGAATCAAATCTGAAATCCCTGCATTAGTCTCTGTCATAGTTTAGGTCTCTATATCTATGGAGAGATACCATGACCACATCAACTTTCCTAAGAAAGCATTTCCTTGGGATGGTTTGTGAACAGATCAGAGCTTTTGTTCATTACCATCATGCTGTGGGCCACGGCAGAGTGCATGCAGATGTCGTGTTGGCATAGCCGGGAGTCTTACATCTTACAGGCAACGGGAAGTTGACTGGGACAGTAGGCAGTATCATGAACATAGAAAACCTCAAAGCCAGCTGCCACAATGACACAGTTCCTCCAATAAGGCCATATCTACTCTAATGTGGCACTGCCTATGAGATTATGGAGACCAATTACATCCAAACTACCACAGTCTCCAAACTCTCAACATCCTGATCTGTTTCCCTCAGCTCTTTGAAACTTGGCTTTCAACCACCTGGTGTATTCACAGTGAACTTGCCTTACTTCAATACCTAGGAATAAACTAACCTATTCTAAAACCTCTGGCAAAATGTTGTAAAAAGTGGTTTCTTCTTTCTAGAATGTTGCTGAAAATTCTTGTAGGTGATTATTTCTGCTCCATCTAAGTGTTTATTTTCTCAGAAGAACTCCCTCCTAGTACCCATTGCTAGTTGACTTTTGATATTACTTCTCTTATTCATAGTGTGCTTATACACAAACTTATGAGCACTGATGATTTCTCTTTTCTTAATACCCAATTTTTCTGTCTTATGCTGTAATCCCAAAATATTAGATGTTCTTTGCTTCTGCATCTGCAGAAGGTAGAAAAGCATATTTGAATAAGTTTAGACAAAGAGATAAATTGTTACACCTTAATTTTGATATGTGAATGTGTATCAATATGATACAAATATTTTCTGTGCCATCTAAGTTCCATGTCTTTGTTCTTTTCATCTTCTTTCCCATGGGTGATTTTGTCTTTCTTGTTAGTGACTATCTGTAATTTCCATTTTAATCTTTCCTTTCTCCATTGTGTGTCTTGATCATGAAATTCTATTTATAATGCTTCCTTCATCCTAAAGTCATTTTCTGTCTTTTTCCCACTAACCTTGCTGAGTTTAATTTCAGTTTTTCTTACAATATTTATTTCTATATTACTATCACCCAGATATTTTCTTTTTTTCTACTGATATTGTCAAAATATTTACTTTTCATCTGAATCTAAAGAGGTATTTTTTTAAGTGCTTAGAACAATGTTAATGGGGTCTCTTAAATTGTTTAGCACTTCTGGAAGACATGTATAATATTAATGTGGACTCATTCTTAAGCCAGAGGATGACTTTGTTTAGACTCATTGTTGATCTGCTTCAAAGACAGTAATTATACGAATTTTTGTTATCTTTTAGTGTTGTGGTTAGAAAACAAGTCAATGTATACAACTTCCTGCTCAATTTTTACTTGTGAAGCTCTCTGTGGAGTAAATGTGTTGAATCCAGCTCTGAACCTAAGCCAAAGACCAAACTGTATCTTTCCTGAAATGCAGAAACTCATTCGCTTTCTGTTTCTATTTTCAACACCCAATTGTGAGGGTGACAGTTTCTAAACATAAAGCATCGCTGAGTGCCTTCCCCACTCTCATCATCACTGGTTGGTAGATGTTCAAATGGGATTAGGGCAGATAGGAAGCATATGAGTGCTGGGGTTCACTAGACTCAAGTTGACTGGATGGAAGGAAACAAAACTCCTAGTGCTATCTGCATAGTAAATCCTGGTACTGTGAGGTTACTTGCACGTATTTTCTTTGTGAAGAACTCTACTTTCACTGAAAAATATCGAGACAGTGGATTAGTAGTAGAAAATATTCTCTTAATAATTTCAGATTTAGGCAGTCCTATGTGAGCCTCTGATGAATCATTTCAATTTGGTTCTTCACTCTGCCTAGAGTTAGAGACAATTTAACCCAACTAAGGCAATCAGTAAATCCTTCTGTCTTTTGTTTTCATTATGATGTGTTTGCAAATTTTCTTTAATCTCATTTGTATTTTAATATGAAATTGATAAAAGTTGACTAAGCTACATCCTGAGGTAGTTTTGAATCAAAGTCCTCTAACTGTTTCTTAGGCAATTTCACAATGTCAATAGCCTGCATGTGACTGTTGCAGGAGACAGCATATTTATACTGAAGTGCTTTTGTTAGGAAGGAAATATCTTTGTTTTACAGAGGAGTGGGACTTACTAATTTCTGAAGTCCAAATGAATCTAGAGGAATCATACAACTAAATCAAATACCAACAAGGAAATAATTTTAATCCACCCAAATTTCTTATATACTTTGCATCATCGTTGTTTATGACACCAGTAATTCTCAATGGGGAAAAAAGATAAAAGCATTAAAATGTAAGTCCTCAGGCCTAAACTAGTCATTCTCCAGATCATGTTCTGTGTGTCAGAGTGTGGATAAACCCAGCAAACCTGACAGCTTCCAATATAGAATCACAACTAATACAGAAATATTAATACTAGGGAAAACAAATTGTCCTGAATAAAATGGAACATAGCTCAGAGGACTAGACTTTCAGACAATCGATGGTCACAAAAACTAAGCAGGCCAATCAGTTGCTTTAGGGTCTTTTCTCATAAATTCAAAGAATTTCTTTCTTTCTTTCTTTCTTTCTTTCTTTCTTTCTTTCTTTCTTTCTTTCTTTCCTTTTTCCTTTCCCTTTCTTTCTTTCTTTCTTTCTTTCTTTCTTTCTTTCTTTCTTTCTTTCTTTCCTTCCTTCCTTCCTTCCTTCCTTCCTTCCTCCTTTCTTTCTTTCTTTCTTTTTTTTCTTTCTTTCAAGATTTCTGTCTCCTCCCTGCCACCACCTCCCATTTCCCTTTCCCTCCCCCAATCAACTCCCCTTCCCTCATCAACCCAAAGAGCAGTCAGGGTTCCCTGCCTTGTGGGGAGTCCAAGGATCTCCCACCTCCTTCCAGGTCTAGTTAGGTGAACATCCAAACAGCCTAGGCTCCCACAAAGCCAGTACGTACAGTAGGATCAAAACCCAGTGCCATTGTTCTTGACTTCTCAGCAGTCCTCATTGTCCGCTATGTTCAGAGAGTCTGGTTTTATCCCATGCTTTTTCAGATCCAGTCCAGCTGGCCTTGGTGAGTTCCCGATAGAACATCTCCTTTGTCTCAATGTGAAGAAAAACATATAGTCAGTCATCCTCCTGGATATTAACCTTCATCAGGTGATGAAAGGAGACAGAGTCCCACATTGGAGCACCGGACTGAAACCCTAAGGTCCAAATCAGGAGCAGAAGGAAAGAGAGCACGAGCAATGTCAATTTCATTGACAACAGAAGAGTGTGTTTTAGAGTGAGTTGTATTTTAGGTAAGAGCTTAAGCTTAAACTTAAAAAGAGAAGGGGGAGCATAGATTCCTCCTTAGTAGGAAGAGGCTGTCTCAAAGTGGGTGGTCACTGAGGGGACCAGTCTAGGTGTTAATATAGCATTACTGAATGAGGTGTGAGCTGCTCAGTACAGTTGCCCCATATATGAAACATTCAAGCAACTTTCCATCCCTGTGTCTATCCTGGGCTTCCAGATACACCTTCAAGAACTAGTAAATACCTAGATAGGCATATCACCTAGACAGTTGTGCTTATTAGATTACTATGAAAAAGGAGAAGGAAAACAGGAAATCATAACCCCGGCCTGTGCTCTGAAACCTTTTTGTGGACAGAACTGTTGATGGAACCCGGGATATATCTGGTATCTTGTCAAGAGGAGTCTTCTTGTCAAGGACAAAAAGCAAAAGTACTCATTGAAAATTGTTATTTTAGAGGTTATAGTAATAATCACATCATTTCCCACTACCATTTCCTCTCTCTAATTCCTCTCTTCTGCTCTTTCTTTCTTTCAAATTCACATCCTCTTTTCTTTATTGTTAGAGACATAAATGTATATACATATACATTCCTAAATGCATAAGTAAGACCAACTGGTTTGCACAATGCTATGTATGTTTTCAGAGACTCCCATATAGTATTAAATAATTGAGGTCCTCATCCCTACACTGGCTGACTTCTTTGATCTGTTTCATCAATATGACAATACATTAACTTAGGTATTTAGAAGCTAAGTTATCTAAAGCATGTAGTCAGTTTCTATTGGTTGCTAGTTATTATGGGATGGTAGACTTCAAACTAATAATTGACTTAAACTTCTTCACTGAAATATGAAAAGTGTTCTGATCCTCATATATGAAGGTAAAAACTCATTCATAGTGTTGTTTTATAGGCAATGTAGGTATACCCAGTACTTCATATCAATTCCCTGTATTATTTTGATAATGGAGAAATTAATCATTTGCAAAATCTTCATGATAAACAATTCTCCATGCCCACCTCAATGATCTGCCACTGAAGTAGTTTCACTTCAGGAAGCTCTTAAATTGACAGCAGAGTAATAGAAACCCTTGTTGAATTTAGGTGTAGTGCTTCATGACTAGAATTACACACACACACACACACACACACACACACACACACACAGAAAGCTGAAACAAAAGGATTGCTCTGAGCTCAAGGCCAACCTCGGTTCCAGAGTAAGACCCAATCTCAAATCAATCAACCAATCAATAAATAAGTAGTTTTAAAAGACAGGTAACCAAGAAAGAAAACAAACTCATTTTTATTCTCCCAGATCTTAAGGTATTCTGTGTATGCACAGAATGGCTCCCTGCCTGAAGAAATCCCAGTGCAGATGACAGATGGATCATCAAAAAGACATGCCACTGGTTTCCCAGACCTTTTTGCTGAAAGCTTGCTTAGCCTGACTCTATAATGCTGACTTCATACTGTATCATTTTCCTGCACAAACTTATAACTATTGCTTTTATATACCACAAGTATTCACTGTTATAAGGGTAAACTCTTAATCAAAATATGTGTTAAGCTTCTCTGAAGAATAATTGAAATGTATGTGAAGTGGAGAAATAGGCTCTGGAGGTAGAACTCACTAGGTAAATGTATTGCTTATATTGATGAACCTGGGACACCAATGAAAATTTTAATCTAATTCACTTTTTATCCAAATTTTTCAACTCTGTCTTTGCATATTTTCCTGATGTCATGAAGGTGTAGAAATCTACATTTTTTTTTGAAGACAGTGGGTCTTAGAGACATGGATACCATATTTTTATTATGTTGTGCTTAACCTTATGCCTGGAACTCCTAAATATTAGGTGAAGTATAACTCACGTTGTGGTAGTATGACCATTTCTTATGATCTGTTGGTGTGGGACAATTGTTTGTATTCTGTCAATTATATTTTAAATAAATGCTGAATGGCCAGTAGCCAGGCAGGAAGTATAGGTGGGACAACCAGACGGGAAGTAGAGGTGGGTAAATGAGAACAGGAATATTCTGGGAAGAAGAAAGCTTTTTCTACAGTTGTGAGCCCCCCCACAGAAGAAGCAACACATGACTGCCTCGCTGAAACAGGTATCGAGCCATGTAGCTCACATATACTAGAATAATGGGCTAATATAAGTTGTAAGAGTTAATAAAAAACCTGAGCTAATGGGCCAATCAGTTTATAGTTAATATAGACCTCTGTGTGATTTCTTTGGGACTTAATGACTGTGGGAACCGGGAAGGACAGAAACCTCAGTCAACAGTAAGTGATCGTCTAAGACTTCAAAGATTCATGGTATGGAAAAATATAATTCCCATGATGAAAGTTATGAATGTTTGAGTCAGGAATTCCATATGAATTATACCCACTTCTCCAGATGTTTTGTCTGTGCTTATATCTTTTCCCACCCTTCTGTTTGCATGTTTTCTCTAACTATTTACATTTGGTTCACTATATTCAAAGATATTGTTCACCCTGTGTTTGTATCATTCTTGAAAATTCCTTTTCACAAGAGAATCACATTTGGGAGGGCCTTCTATACTCCTTTCAATAAAAACCAGTTTGCAGAGCTACAGGTTATCACTCATTCACATGTGTTAAAACTGTAAGATGTATTTCTACCAGCATTTATATAGTACAATAAGCACAACACAATAGGATAGAATAGAGCAGAAACTGTTGCATTTTATCTCAATTAGTGAAGTAAACATTTCTCTCTGGTAATTTTCTGTCATTCATTCTGTTTATATGTAGGAACTTACGTGCTTGTATCTATCTATGTATGTATAAAACTCATGTATGAACATGTACCTTCTTTATAATGACCTATGTGTCTCTTCTAGTGGATTTCTTTACTTATATCTATACATTGCTTTAGCAGTTACCCTATTTTCCTGTACTGCCCTACTTATGTTTCATTCTGAAAAAATTCTAATGTCTTTTATTCCTATCATTTTACTTTCCTGTTTTGTTTATTCAAGTATCATCTAGGTCATATTTTTTACCTTGTAGACAAGAAAAACTACTTCTACCTTCTTAGAAATTGTACCATGGAAGTTGTATAAACAAATAATATGGAGTAACAGGAAAATCTTACAAATTTGGTGTTCTGTATGATAGAGGAGGCTGTCAAAGAAACTAAAGACCCATAATAGGAGAAAGATCCAAATGTTCTTATATCAGTATGATAAACACAGACAACTGAAAGGCTAATGGAAACATGTGGGAAGTAACCCAGTCTCCAAGCCAAATTCTTCTGTTAGCTTCCCGATTCTCATGTTCTCAAACATTCTTTGAACAGTCAGACTACACCAGTCCTTTTATGTCTGCAACTTCTCTAATATCAACCAAACTTCTTTCCTCTTTTATCCAGTCTGCATTTCATAGTCATCACCTTCATCTTTTGTTAGTGCCACAGATACCTTCCATCTTTTAGCCATGTTCTTCTGAAAATACCTGCTGTCTTTTCCCCAGTTATCACTTGGGCAACTGTATTCCTCAACAGTATATGATATTCCACCCACAGACTGATCTTGAAGATCAATTGGAATCCTGAAACACCTCTTTGGTCATGTCATCCACGTGGTCAATGAATGAGGTAGCGGCCTCCACTTGGTAAAGTTATGTCAATTGTCAATAGTCTTCTGAACGCAGAATATGTGGATTAGCATTGTAAAATACAGAGAAGCTAGTTAATAAGGAGAACCCTAAGAGAGACATACATGGATTCCCCTGGGAAGGGAAAATAGACAAGAACTCCTGAAAAAATTGAGGGCATGGAGGGGAGGAGAATGGAGTGTGAAAGCAGAGGGGGATGGGGGAGTAATAGGATAAGAGAGCATGAGAAAACAGGATGGCCAAGGTAGAGGAAGGACAGAGAGGGAGAGAAAGGAAAGAGATATTTTGATTGAGGGAGCCATTATGGGTTACAAGAAACATGGCACTAGGGTAATTCCCAGGAATCCACAATGATGACATTAGCTAAATCTCTAAGCAATAATGGAGAGGGTAACTAAACTGGCCTTCCCCTCTAATCAGATTAATGACTACCTTAATTGTCATCATAGAACCTTAATCCAGCCACTGATGGAAATAGATGCAGAAATTTACAGATAGCACTGGGCTGAGCTCCCACAGTCCAACCTAACTGAAGAGGGAACAACACGACCAAAGAAGCCACGACCATGGTGTGGAAATCCAGAGAAACAGCTGATCTGAGCTAGTGGGAGGTCACTCACTCCAGATTGACACTGGCAAACCAACATAGACCCAAACTAGGCCCTCTATAGATGGGTGACAGTCATATGCCTGGGGCGGTCTTTGGGGCCACTGGCAGTGGTACCAGGATTTATCCCTAGTTCTTGAACTAGCTTTTTGGAACCCATTCTCTTTGCAGGAGTACTTTGTTCAGCCTAGATATAGTTGGGAGGGCCTTGGTCCTGCCTTTAAGTGATGTGTTAGACTTTGTTGAACTCCCCATCGGAAACCCTACCTTCTCTGAGGAGTAGATGGGGGTGGGGTGTGTGGAAGGTGTGGGGAGCAGGAGGAGAGGATGGAGAGTGAACTGAGATTGGCATGTAAAATGAGAAAAGATTGTTTGAAAAATAAATAAATTAATGAGAAAAATCCTCCAATGATTTTCCTTTTATATTGTCCTTTTTTAAAAATTTCCTACCTACCCCAAGTTCTCAGAAACTTATGCTAAAATTTAGCTTTCACTATTGTGTATGTTTAGACTTATGTCAGAAAAGTCTTGGAGAATTTCTAAATACAGTTCTGCAACATATTCCCCATTTGCTTACAAATAAAACTATTCTGCTTGGCTTGCATTCTCATTTTTCTTTAGGTTATTAAGTATATACTAAAGACAGGCAAGGAGACAATACTGTACAAATTGTAAGACAAACACTTTTGAAATGAATGAGACTACTTAAAGTAAATTATTTCTAAAGATAGCCCAGGAAAGAAAATAATTCATTTCTAAGTATACAACATAAGCAACTATTAAATAATTCACAATTATATGGATAATATAATATGATGTTTGAAAGTGATCAAAAACTTATATCAGGAAAAGGTACTTAGGTGAATGGGTTTTTCCTTTAAAATAAATACGTTGGTGCTAAACACAGGCAGCACGTAGCAAGTCAGTGATTGGTTGACATCTCCTAGATTCAAAACTCCTTGCTAAACACATGGGGGCTGCTTCAGAATTCTGCTTTGCCTTTAAAGAAGAGTTTCTTTTCATGCAAACAGCACAATTTGCGGTTATGTACCAGAGAAACTTGGTGCTGCTCCTTGTCCTTCTACAGCAACTTGTTTGTTTTCCAATGCCAGAGTTATCCTTCTCTCCTGCTTACTAAAAGGAGATGAGAGAAATAAAGATGGCTTCTGCTCTCTGGACAAAGAGTATTGATTGTTCAACAAACCAGCAAAGAGAGTTGGAACTAGATGGAAATTGTAATAACCCTGTGATGATTTCTGGGGACAAAAATCAATAGAAAGGGAATGGTTTTATGAAAGATATACAACATTATTATTCTAATACCTCAGGTCATCAAGCAGAGGCATATAAGTGTGTCATGATGTATGACTTAGGGGACTGAGAAGCCTGAATGACCAAAACACAGCAGCTATTTCTGACAATAGTTATCTCTGGTCACTTTCTCCACCCACAGAATCAAGGGGATACAGAGATATTTCCTTACAGTCCTTTAATCTGTTGCATTTATTTGTTTTCATATCTAGGCCTTTAAACTTCTTTCTTCTGCCATTTTCTAGAAATATCTTCAAACAGATCTTTAGTGGCTTCTTTCTAGCACCCTTATCTCTACTCAAAACAATCACAAAAGCCAAGACTTATGAAACAGCGTTACCTTGAAAAACAAAATAATAAAGTCTTGTACTCCACTGTACGCCACACCCACTGTCTATATGCTTATGTTCCTTGCATAGATTTCAAAGCTTTTGTAGTTATCTCTATTTTATATTCTCTCTATATTTCACTAAAATGGAAGATTTTTTTCTACTTATTCAGCGTTCCATCTCCAGACTCTAGAATCTATATGGGATATTGTCAGAAAATAATAAATATTTGAAAATGAAGATACATGCTTTACATTAACATTTTTCTAATAATTGTATCTATCTTGTTTTCTGTTTACTTAAAAGCGTATTGATGACAACGTAAGAACAATATCTTTCCATTTTCCCATTGCTGTTAGAAATCTAAATTTAGGCACAGCAATTTTTCATTCTTCAAAATTATTAATACTTTGTGAAGGAAAATGTTTTCTATTTATTGTAAAAGAGTAACTGGTACTAGTTCAATTTAACAAAGTGAAATTCAGTCGGATTGACCTTTCTGGAACTAGCAAACATTCTCTTCCAAAAATATTTCAGAATACCCCACTCCAGGACATAATCTATCCATAGATAAAATATGAGTGAAGAATAATGTGAGGAAATAGCTCTAGTGTATCTAGGAGAGATTTGTGGGGCATAGGTAGAAGGAGATGAGACACTTTAGTGATTCATTGGGAACTTTGACTGCTGCAGCTTTACTGCACCAATGATGCCAGCCCTCTGCTGCTTAGTCATATGCCAGATCATAAATTCCCACTTGTCTGCACATCAAACTGGGCTCCAGTTCACTATGTGGGAAGAGATTCAGGGCACAATTTACCACCCAATTAGAGAGATAAGTTTAGGCCAACTTTATTTCAGCTTATCTTACTCGGGAAGTATTGAATGTTTACTCTGGCAATTGTAAAACACATTACTTTCTATATAATAAAAAGGAAGGGCAACATTGCTACATATTTGTCTTTATAGTCTGCTATTCTAGGGAGAGAAAAATTCTATATCAAAAATAGGCAATTTGTTTTGTTCTTGTTCACGTGGAAAGCAGGAGCGATCTGAAGAAAAGGCAAATTGGCATTGAAAGACTCTTCAGGTAGCAAGGAATTCAGCTGATTAACTAGTTCTTATACTTCAGTTACTGCCTCATCAACTACAGTATAGAAATTATCTTGGGTTCAAAGCTAAAGACAGGCCATAGCTTTTATTCCACAAGAGGAATCCAATTATGCTTTAAAGAGTCGATGTGAGCAATGCTGATATGAAATCTGGAAGAGAGCTGTTAAATTACCTTGGTAAAGTACTGGATGGATTTCTTCTAGCACAGTAACTTTTTCCTCATTTTCTTCAAAGACTAATTATTAATTTCTTGCACTATTTAGTAACTAGAGACATTTCACTTTCCATTTAACTGCTTGCATTTGTAATAGTTATGATTAATGTCTCGTTTATTAAAAAGTTTTTTTTTAAAAAAATTGCCAATCCTACTTGAGTGCAGTTTTAGGTTCAAGATTGCAGTTTAAGAACTATGTATTCACTCCTGAGAAATGAGAAGCTGAACTATCATTTTAAAAATAAATTGCTAGTTTTTTTAGACACCTTTACAAAGTATAAATTAAGAGAAAATACATTTATTTCCCTCTTTAACATAAGACCCATGTTGTAATTTTGCAATGCCTAGTGTCCATGATATATAACTCCACTTTTAAAATGATGAATTTCATATCTATCATTTTGAGTTGATCGTGAAAGAAAAAGTAATGGTGTTTATATTCAGAATTTCATTGTTTTAGGTAACACAAGACAGCAACTTAACCAATCCCCTAGCATCCAACCTACAAGTATGGCATTAATGATTTTGGAGAAAGTTAACTAAGTACATCTATCACTTTGTCATGTGTGGTAAAGGAATGCATCAATCAGAAGAAAAAAGAGGACTGTTTTTCTTTATATCTGGGAAGACTACCGAAATCTGTCTTCAAAATCAATAGAACAGATATGGTAAGCTGTTGACTAAATAGACTCGATGGAACAACGGACATGAGAAGACTCATAATAATAAGTCTTTGCTCCTGGAATAAAGCAAAGGTCAGTTTCCTGAGATAAGGACCATTTTTAACGTCGATACTTTTGAGATGTTTTGTTTTAGATTGGTTTCTTTTGTGAGATAATATGAGTACTTCACGTATTACCATTCTGCGTTCATTAAATTATCACAGGAAAAATAAATGGACTGCCAATTCAGTCCTGGATGTTATATTCCATTATTTACTTCCACTGTGAATAGCATTCACAGTGGAGATTATCAACGATATTCATTCTTAACACGCGTTTCTAGAAAATCATTGCAACAAGCTTGTACTTGTAATTTTTACCTTCATACTACCAGAATGTGTCTATCCGCATTCTCTAACATTTGAAGTTTCATTACAAGACTTGAAAAAAAGGAAATACCCTAATAATGATTTTTAAAATATTTGCCAAATGAATGAGAGGAACAAAAGAATTGAAAGAAATACTATAAAGGCCAAAGAGGTCATGTTTATTTAGAGTCTCTGGGACACCCATAGCGATTGCATGAGCTAGGAAAGAATATAATTTTGAAGTCATTACTGGAATTAAGCAGAAAGTAATCAAAACACAAATGGGAATAATTACCAAGGAGATAAAAAAAATCCAGAAAGTATGAATAAAGAAAATAATCCTCTCATCTACACCCAATAAAGGGAGAATTGGTAGACTTCTAGGAAATGTTTTTTAATGTTTGTAGGGAGCACAAACATTCCATACACAAAGAATTATTGGGAACTGAGTAAATCTGGGAGTAAGAGAAATTGTCTACCAAGGAGAAAATTTTAATTAAAACACAATCCAAAAATAAACAACATGAAAGCATGCACCACTACTAGCTTTTAGGGAACTACAGATTGAAGCTACTTTAATATTCAATTTCCCTCCCATCAGAGTGGCTATCATCAAGAATACAAATGACAATGAAGGCTGGCATGGAAGCAAGGAAAAGAACCTGTGTCAAGTTTTTGTGGGACTGTAAGTTGGTAAATCTATTTTGGGAATCATTTTGGAGGTTCCTTCAAGTAACTAGAACTAGAATTCTCATACGACCAGTTACCACCTCTGAACCTATACCAAAGGACTACGGTACACTTGCTTATCCATATTCATTTCTCCTCTATTTGCAGTAGCTAAGAGGTAGAATCAACCTAAATTTCTTCTCTTCATTAGCTACTGAAGAGACAATGAAAACATGTTACTTATACACAGTGAACTATTTCTCATCTGTGAAAAAATAAAATGAAGTATTAAGCTTGCTGGTATCTATTTTCCAATTCTATCATGAAATTGGAAATGATTATGCTGAATGAGGACACTTAGGCCCACAAATGCTAACACAGATCGATCTCTATGGTATGAGGGTGTTAGTTTCAAATCTTTTATGTGTTTAACCTGGAGCACATGTGGGAAACAAAAATATAGGAAATGGACCAGTGCAGAGTATATGCATTTAGGAAGAGCGGTTAACCCATTAAAGTTTCAATGAAAGTAAATAGACTGATGTTAGAGACAGAAAAGTTGAAGCAGGTAATGGAGTGATGAGATAAGAAAACAAGAAAATAACAGAAGGGTTAGACAAAATAAAGGATATATCAAGAAGGTGTATGGGAACATGGGAACCTACAATCTTAGACCCAAGTAGAATGAATAGCAAAGCATATGTGATATGTGATATGAAAAAACTTAGTGGGAAAAATACTAAGGCCTCGAGGTTAAATTAGTGATGCGGGCAAATACATGAGGGAAAGAAAAACCAGTGAGTTGATGGGTTAAAGAAAACTAAGAATTAGGGAAGAGTTCTTATGAAACCTTACTGGATTGAAAAACTAACTAAAACATACTTTAAAAGTGTTGGAGAGGTGTCCTACATGGGTGAAAATTCTGCTACGAGAAGACATAGGATATCAATCAAAAAAATCTACCATACATAGATTCATACCTACAAATTAGTGATCATAGAAGTCTAAGAGGCGACACAAACAAAACAGCCCACTGCCATTGCTCTTGGTTGCCACCATAAGTAGTAAGACACAATTGTTAAAGACACCATACACTTCAGTTGCAGGGTATTGTTGTGAAATATATTAGTTTAAGATGTGTTACATTCATTTATGCTGTGGGATATTTGTTTAACGATGCAAAGATGTGTTGCATTATTTTATGTTGTATTTGTTTAACGCTGTAAAGCTGTGTTCCTTAGCCTGTCAAAAACATCTAATTGGTCTAATAAAGAGTTCAGCCGTCAACAGGCAGGAGAGGGAAAGCAGGACTTCCAGGCAGAAAGAACAGGAGGAGAAATCTAGGCTCCAAAAAAGGGTGACAAGCAAGACAAGGAAAGGAGGGCACCAGGGACAAGCCACCCAGCCACACAACCAGCCAGGGAATAAGACGGGAAGAAAGAATAAAGAATAAAGAAAGGTACAAAGCCCAGAGACAAAATGTATGAGAATAAAAACAGCATATTTTAATTTAACTTAGAAAATCTAACTAAAAACAAGCCAAGTTATGGTCAGGCATTTGTAAGTAAAAATAAGTCTCCATGTATTTATTTGGGAACAGGGTGATGGGCCCCCAAAGAGTTAAAAAATACCAA
>NC_022029.1:39637118-39653107 GCF_000317375.1 Microtus ochrogaster
GAATATCTTGCATATCACCATAGAACCTTCATCTGGCGATGGATGGAGATAAAGACAGAGGCCCACACTGGAGTACTGGACTGAGCTCCCAATGTCCCAATGAGGAGCAGAAGGAGGGAGAAGATGAGCAAGGAAGTCAGGACCACCCACCCACGGAGACAGTGGGGCTGATCTATTGGGAGCTCACCAAGGCCAGCTGGACTGTGACTGAAAAAGCATGGGATAAAACTGGACTCTCTGAATATGGCGGACAATGAGGGCTGCTGAGAATCCAAGGACAATGGCACTGGGTTTTGATCCTACTTCATGTTCTGGCTTTGTGGGAGCCTAGCCAGTTTGGATGTACACCTTCCTAGACCAGGATGGAGGGGGGAGGACTTTGGACTTTCCATAGGGCAGGGAACCCTGACTGCTCTTCAGACTGGAGAGGAAGGGGGAGAGGATTGGGGGAGGGGGAGAGGAGTGGGAGGCTGGGAGGAGGCAGAAATTTTTTTTCAGTAAAAAAAAAATAAAAAGTTAAAAAAAATCATGACCATAGAGGTCATATACCCTAGAAAATAACTTTTGATGTTGTTTTGATTAATGGTCATATTGTCATTCTTCCTTCTAAATATCTATATTTATAACCATAGATTATGGTACTCTCTACCTTGGTTAGAGGAGCTTCTTATTGAAGAGGGTAGTGGCTAAAATAAAGTCTCACAACTGCTCAAAGTGCTGAGAATGAGTGAGTGGTGTATTTAGCCATAGACAGAACCTCTCTATCACCCCACTCTTCCACGACTCAGAGACTACCACATAAAAGGAATCATAAAAATGTACGTGTGTGAAATGAGTGCTATGAAGTACTTTCTCCTGGGTTGGATATTTCTGTTGCGCACTTGAACTCACAGTATCTTGGGCGCCTATACAAGACTTGAGGAAGAGTGGGACATTTAAAAATTCTAGCATAGAGAGGAGGTAGACTGCCAATGCCCATGTCTATCTGCGGAAGCATTGGCACTCACACCCAATTTGAGAAGGAGGTACTCTTTTATTCAGGAGAGTGTGATTGTTGGGGGGGTTTCCTATGTCCCAGTGGATATCTTATACCACCTGCATATGATCAGCACATATTTGACTCTGTAGTTAAATAAATATTGAAAGGAGACAAAAAGTTGGTAGAAACGTGTGTTAGAAAGGCTTGGGGGGAGCCTAGGCAGTTTGGATGCTCACCTTACTAAACCTGGATGGAGGTGGGCGGTCCTTGGACTTCCCACAGGTCAGGGAACCCTGATTGCACTTCAAGCTGATGAGGGAAAGAGACTTGATCGGGGGAGGGAGAGGGAAATGGGAGGTGGTGGCGGGGAGGAGGCAGAAATCCTCAATAAATAAATAAATTTTTTAAAAAAAAGAAAGGCTTGAGAGAGTTGAAGAGAGGAAGTGCTAATAGATGTGATCAAAGTACATTGTACACATATCTGATTTTTTTAATTAAGGAAATATTCTGATAGTAAATCAATGAAGAATAGATGAAACACTGTAGGTGCTATTTATGACCATAAAACTCCTAAAACACTTTATATTTGTAGCAATAAAAAATGGTTTGCGTATTATATTAGTTACATTCAAATGGATTTTTGGAAACTAGTATATAGAAAGCATTGTTTTGATCAATCAAGACCTGTAGAAATCCTGTACATCATCCTTACTTTGCTTGTATATGTTGCTATTTATATTCATATGTTTGAAGTTTCTCAATTTCACTTGCAATAGGAAACTGGAAAAATCATTTCATGATTGAATGAGAGAGAAATTGTCAGAGAAAGCACATAGTGGTACTATCTAATAAGTGTGGAATTTTAACAATCCAAACTCAAGTTGGATTTAGATAATAGAAACATTTTGTGCTTGTTGGGTTTCAAATGAGTCTAAGTGCATTTAATAACAATAGAGCTATGAGACTAGTCTGAATTCTGGTAAAAGTATTATGAGAGGTACTGTTTTCTTATCAGCAAGGAGGCTATATCATTCCTCTACCATCCTCTCCATCTTCTTTTAATGAGTCCCTCAAGTCTGTATTTTTGCAGTAAGTGCATGAGATGGGGATGTAGCCTACTCTGTGGTGGACTGTGATAGGAGTGGAAACAGACTTGTTTTAAGCCATTGATGTTAAAGAAATTGTCTATTACTATAGGCAAGCCTAATTTATTTTAATATATACTAATCAATAATACTGTGAAGCTGAGAGTCAATCTTTCTAAGTCTTATTTGCAGTCAAGGATTGAGGCCACTAATAATATATACCATAAGACTGCTTTCATAATTTAGTGAAATAGGAAATTATCGCAAGCTAATACTTCAGGTTAGCTGTTAATATCTTTTAGGCAAAATTTTCAAATCATATTTCAAGAGATTTTTCTTGGAGTATTTTATTTCCCATGGACATAGCCCCTGAACAAAGAGAACAAGTGCTATATATATTTAATAATCTCTCAAAGGGCTAATCATAATCAAAGCACAGTTTCCATCCATTTGTGTAAAATGCAAGGTTAAAATCTATTACTGTGCACAATTAATTTGTATCAACAATTAAAACATAATTTATACAAAGATGCAAAAAGTCTAAAAGAAACAATCCCTTGAGTGTAGGAGCAGGCTGAGATGAAGTTAAGAGAGAAAATGGAGATCACTAAACAAGAGGAAAGAGTTGTTTGACCTTGAATAGTTGAACTTGAGAGCATTCACAATGTTTTTTAAAAGGATCAGCATAAAATTAAGATTATCAGCAGAGATCATGCATTTTGGTTATTAAATAAGTCACATTATACCTAATGATTAAGGTTGTCTCCTTAAGAAAAAAAGAGACGTTTTTCATGGCACGTGAGGTAACAAGAGTAGTAACTGCAATTTTAAAGAAAGCAAGAACAGGATGAAGTGTTTTACAGTCTGCAAAGGAAGAAACCACAGCTATGCAGGGAACACAACTTTCTGCATATGGAAGTCATTGCTACAGTCTTGCAAAATGGCCCAATATCTGTTCATCTGTTTTTCTCAAGGTCAGATACTCCACCATGAGAAACTATGATCAAACCATAAAACTGTCTCTAGTAGCCCTACTGAGTCTTTCCTTTAGATACATAATTTCCTGCCCCAGATATGGCATTGAACCCCCTTTTCATTAGACAAACACTGAAATTTTGGAAAGGCATCACCTATAAGTCTTGAAATGTTGCAGCAATAACTTTAAGGGAAAATTCAATTATCTAATCACTTCAGCACTGCGACAGAGGCACTGAATAGAAAAGTCAATAAAAGTACCCGAGCACAGCCAGGCAAACTGTATTCCACACCAGAGTTTGAAAGGAGCTGTCATATTTTTAAAAAATCATTTAGATCTACTAAACTTTGTTCCCTAATATTATCCATAGATGGCCTAGAATTCAGAGCACATCTCCAGACATGTTTAATCCTTTCTTGTTCTCTCCTTTACTTGCCATTCTCCATCTACTATAACACTGGTATTACATCCCTTTCAAGATAAAGTCTCCCTGAGATGTACCTTGTCACCACATAATATAAGGAAGCATAATTCGTAGAAAAGAAGTGCAGTGCTGCCCAGTGAACAAAGATAGACAAACTTTTCCAGTTTGTTTTCCATTGCTATGATAAACACCATGACTAAAGCAACTTAGATAATCAAGGGTTGATTTGTCTATTTAGTCCATACTTCCAGGTAACGATCCAGGGAAGTCAGGGCAAGAACTCAAGCAGTAGCAGAAGCATGAACCAAAGAGGAAAGTTGCTTACTAATGTACTCTCTATCCAACTATCAATCTGTCTGTCTGTCTGTCTGTCTGTCTGTCTGTCTGTCTGTCTATCTATGCCAGCTTTCTTATACAACCCAGAACCAGTGGGCTAAAGATTATGTTGCCTATGGTGGTATCATCGCTTCCCAGACTCCATCATGGTAATTTCTCACAGATACAACCATTAGCCAAACTGGGCAATGCAATGATTTCCTTAAGGCTTTGCCTTCTGAAGTTATTCCGGATTATGTCAAGTGGACAACAATGCCTAACCAGAACATTAGCTAAATTTGAAAGAGCTGTGACACTAAACAAAAAGTAAAGCCTTCCACCCTCTGGGGAATGTGGTGAAACACTACATTGGACAGCAGACAGAGCCTTACATGGGGGCTTCATTGTAGTCCCTTAAATTCCTTACCACTCATGAAATGGAGTTGGTGCTGCATCTGATTGTTGGGAACTAGGGTTAGCACTATAATTGTCATTGTCAACACTTTTTCCTTATTCTTTCCTTCTCAGTATAGAATATCATTTCTCTAAAAGTTAACAAAGCTTGTAACTCAAATATCAACACTACAAATGGAGCTTTAGGTTTTGAATCCTAAATCAAATGTAATTAAAAATATGCCCATATTTGTCCAAAATAATTATTAAAATTATTGTTATGTGGGTGATATGCACATAAATGATTACATTACCTTCTTACTTAGAATGTTTATTAGTATGTCTAAGCAAAAAACACGTGTAACAAATAAGAAAGTAAGGTGAAATGAATCCAATATGGAATAATAACAAAGAGGAAACAGAATGAACTGGTCAGGTACAAAAAGGAGTTCTTGAGAATGTTGAATCTTCAGCTTAGAAAAATATTGGATGTAAGAAAAAATAGTTTCCAGTACTATAGCAATCTTTACATGCCGAAATTGCATTTCATTATTTCTACAAATTGTGGAGTAGAGATAGTAAATTTTACCAATCCCTTTGACTTCCTTAGGGTATAAAAAATTACTATGCTGAAATATCGGAGTTAATATCCAATACCCCAGTTGCTTTCCAATAAATTAAAATAGGAAGCACTGAATCAGAAATTAATCAGTTTGTATGCTTCTGAAATACAAGACATACCAGAAGTATTCACTAGGAATAATCACGAAAGCAGTGTTGACAGAAGGTAAGATGCTTAAAAAACACTAAACAGAGACTTAACAAAAGATGAAACACAAACAACTGAGAAACACTTAAAAAATGTTCAAGATCCTTATCCATGGGGATATGCAAATTAAAGCTACTTCGAAATTTCGTCTTACTTCAGAAAGAATAGCCCCAATCAATAAAACAAGTGACAGCTCATGCAGGCAACGATGCAGGGAAAGGGGAATATTTATTCATTACTGGTAGGAGAGCAAAATGGTACAGTCACTATGGCAATCAGTGTGGAGGTACCTTAGGAAGCAGAAAGCAATCTACCTCAAGATCAAGATCTACTACCTCTGGGCATATACCCAAAGGCCTCCATATCTTCCTACAGAGATAATTGCTCATCCAATTCACTGCTGCTCTATTTACAGGAGCCAGGTATTGGAAATAATCTATATAGCTATTAACTGGTGAATTGGTAATGAAAATGTGGTGCATTTGCACAATGATATACAATTAAGATGTTAAGAAAAAATGAAATTATGAAAATTACAGGTAAATGAATGGATCTAGAAATAATCATACTGAGTGAGGCAACCCAGACCCAGAAAGACAAACATCGCACATTTTCTCTTGTATGTAGATGCCAAATTTTATGCCTCATACATGTATGTTTCATTTAGAATATCCGAAGTTTGGGTAATTATTAAGGGAGCAAGTTGAGAGACTCTTCTAAGAAAGGGCAAATAGATAACACTATTGCAAAGGGGCATAGAGGAAACTAGAGAGAGGGGATTAAATGGGAATCAGAGGGAGGGCAGAGTAGAGGAGGGGATATGAGGAGGCACATCAAACACTAGAGGCATAGGGATGAGTAGCAGAGATGAAACCATAAAATTGGAAGGTAGGAGCCATCTTTGAGATATTCTAGTCAAATCCATTTTACAAATAAATAACTTGATTACAAATGACAAAAGAAATTACCTTTCCATTCTAGTCATCAATTTGTGGAGAATCTTCTCCCAGTCCAGACTAGGTCAGGATAGCTTAATCTGTCAGAAATGGACAAAAGAAAAACCTTTAAAGCAAAAATATGTTTATTTACCATATCCCTCTTGGCTTTATTTTAAGGTGGTCTTTAATCATCCAGAAGGGAAGAATAAAATGAATGGGTTGTAATTAATTCCAGTTTTGTTCACCTGGTCCTCCCTCCGGTAGCCTTCTGTATTCAGTGGATTGGTATTGCTTTTCTATGAGTTGCGTGGCAGGAATCATCTAAATTCTGAAATCACAAATAGAGCAAGGCAATTGTTTACTTTATAAAACAATTCTTCTGTTATCATAGGACTTCTGATCTCAGAAATTATTGTGCTTCAAATAAACAGAAGCCATATCCTCAGAGCAGACAGCAGTGCCTGAAAGACAGCTTATGCATGAAGATCTCCCCGCCAGGCTCCTCACTAACTCTACTTCCTGTTTCCTCACTGTAGAACCTAAAAGACAAGGTATAATTGATGGTAAACTCTTTTCTTTCCTTATGTTGTTGGTCAGACACAAGGGTCTCTTTCTGTAAAGATGTTAAGGGGGACTATATTTTCAGCATCCACAATGAGTTTGACAGACAATGTTAATTTAAAAAAAAAAAACAATGATTTAGTGTTAAAAATGTTGTTAACATTTGAAAGCTAAGGTTTAGATACCATTGTGTTAATGTTATTTAATACTAAATTTTTTTGATTTGAAAACTGAAAGTATTGTTTTCTACTTGCATACACTTCTTAGACATATTTTCTGTTGAAATATCCTGAGCAAAACCATCCACATGTTGAAATATCTGCAATAACTCTGCACCAAGAAAAGAAAATCCCGTGTGAACCACAAAGCTGTGGAAATGGAAATGTGTTTACCAACTTGATTGTAGCATGTCTTCATGTGTTGTGATTACATCCACTTCTTTGAAACCTCTCATAGTTTCAATCTGTGATATTCCCCCAACGGCATGGGTTCTGAAAGATTGTTCCTAGCTTCTGCTAGTTTCAAACAGGGCAGAATTTTTAGGAGGTGGGCCAGCTGGCACAAGTAGCTCACTAACGATAGGCATTAAAGGTTCGGCTGGTTGCTGGATCCTACTGATGGTTCAGTTTTCTGGCCAGTCAGGGTGTGTACAGTGACTAACACAAGCTTCCAAAACTGTGAGCAGAGCAGCCTCATCATGACTCAAGGACAGAAGTTTTCCAAAACTGGAGTCCATAGAATCTTTTCTTCTCATTAGTTGCCAATGGGTGTTGTAGTCACAGTGGATACAAAACTATACAATATCATGGTTTTTAGAAGACTCATTTCACAAAAAAGGAAGTTTTTGTTTTTTAATATTCAAGAAGAAACATTTGTTCTCTTTTTGCTATTTGCAATTGCTTTGTGTGAAAAAAATAGAATAAAATATTTGCATAATTATTGAATAAACACAAATGAACTTCAAAACTCTGCATCAAATATTTAAATCCAGTAATGGAAAAATAGGACTATTTTTCCATGAATCCACTCTAACTGAAGGATGAGTAACAAATGGTAAAGAAATCCCAGAGTTCCTTCATTTCTGGCACTTATAATCCAGCAGAAAACAAGACATTATCAGGGAATTCTTAAGCATTAAGTTACCAAATTACTAATTCTTCTAAGGAAAATTGCAAGGTTTTCAGAAGACAGTTGTCATAGGGAACTGAGCCTAGAGGGTTTGGCAGGAAGGAGTGGTTTGGGTAGTGGGGAAGACAGTCTAGAGAAAGTATGTGAAAAGAAAAATATGTGTTCATAGATTTTCAATACTATTGGTTGCTTCTAAAAAGTCTATTAAGAAGCCGGGCGATGGTGGCGCACGCCTTTAATTCCAGCACTCGGGAGGCAGAGGCAGGCGGATCTCTGTGAGTTCGAGACCAGCCTGGTCCACAGAGCTAGTTACAGGATAGGCTCCAAAGCCACAGAGAAACCTGTCTCGAAAAACAAAAAAAAAAAAAAAAACAAAAAAAAAAGTCTATTAAGAGGGAGCCAGAAAAAAAACAAAACTAAATTGTGTCCCTAATTAGTCTTTTCAATAGAAACTCTGAATCAGATATCAAGGTAAAAACTCAAAGATTAGAGAAGCAGAGCAGCAGCCACGAGAGATTTCTTACTTCTCCTAGTCCTCAGACTGAAAGGGACCTCATGTCTCTATGAATCCTCAGACTGAATGGGACTAAATCCTGTCTCCACCCTCCTTATATTCTTGTTTCCACCTCCTAATTATGCTGGGATTAAAGGAGTGAGCCTCCAAAGTGTTGGAATTAAAGGTATGAGATTCCAAGTGCTGGAATCAAAGACCTGAGGCAACACTACTCAGCTCTCTTTTAGACTGGCTCAATTTTGTGTGGCCCAGGGTGGCCTTGAACTCCTGATCTTCCTGCTTTCTCTTCCCAAGTCCTGGAATTACAGGTGTGTGCTACAACTGCCTGACCTCTATGGTTAAATAGTGGCTAGTTATGCCCTCTGATCTCCAGGCAAGCTTTATTTACCAGAACACAAACAAAATCACACAACAAAATACTCAATGTATTTCACAATATAGAAATCATAGTTGATCCTAAGCATTTTTTTTGTGTGAATTTGTTGGTTTTCATTTGGTTTTGTGTTTTTGTTTTTATTAAGTAAAAAATGTAATATATTAAGGAAATGGAAAATTCCATTAGTCAACGATCCTGGTTGTGAAAGAGGAGAAATAAAGTGATGTCAAATGAACTGTTTTTCTGATCTAAAGAAAGAAGACTTTGGGGCCAATATGTAAATATCATTGAGAAGAACCACTTGTAGATGTGAAGATTTATAATTGTAATGTGACTCCTAATTGCTCTCCATTTATGTTACATATAATAGTACCAGAATTCTGGAACTAGAAAGAAGTAAGTAGAGGATAGAAATAGAAGATGGAGTCGGGCGGTGGTGGCGCAAACCTTTAATCCCAGCACTCGGGAGGCAGAGGCAGGCGGATCTCTGTGAATTCAAGGCCAGCCTGGTCTACAAGAGCTAATTCCGGGACTGGCACCAATGCTACAGAGAAACCCTGTCTCGAAAAACCAAAAAAAAAAAAAAAAAAAAAAGAAAAAGAAATAGAAGATGGAGAATCAAAGAAGATGCTTGCATGTAGTTTTGTTCAGAAATTAAAATAACTGTTTAAAGACTTGCACATATTTTAGCAAAAGAAAGCAGCTCATGCCAAGAATAACAGTGGCAGGAACAGTTTTAGAGACTTGAGGATAATCAAATAAAATTAACCTAATCATCATAGGAAAACAAGGTAAGAATTCTGAGCTACAATGTATGTGGGCTTTCTACTGACAATGATGTAAGTCTTTTCTGCCCATGTCTTTCTTCAGTCCTGTCGCTTGCTGAGGTGGTGGCAAGAAGTGATATGTTTTGGAATGATGTAAGATGGACATGATGAAAACATTAAGTAACACAGGAGTTTGCGTGTCTTTTAAGGGAGCCAAGAAGAGCCATAGATTGTCAATGAAAAGTGAGCAAGGTGAGGATGAAAGGGACTGCTATGAGAAACAAGTACATTGCTGGTGGTCCTGTTATCATAGTTGGCAGCAAACTCTGTGCCCAGACAGTGATGATTGAGGAACTAACCAATCAGCCACAATCACAGAAACAGCCAGTATCATGCCTTTGCAGTTCCAAAATTCCGTTTCAGTTTAACACCATGCTTTCTCTTAATTCCTAACATTCATTATTTATTTCAGTCTGAAACTGGCTCTCTTCACACTAAGACGTGCTGCTGAAGAGAAGTAGCAGAGATCCTGTGGAGCAAACAGAGAAGATAACATTCAAGCAGAGTTAGATTCCAAGTGTAATCATAATGACCTAGAAGCAGTAGAACTGGGGCAACTTCATTTGTATTTTAGAATTTACTTCAATCATGTTAGCTGGCTACAAATTTGTAGATTTAGTCATATGCTAAACTATAATGAGAAAAAAAATCATCATCCACAAAAGATTGGCAATGAAATCAATAAAAACCACCATCTATTAAAATCTTAAAGGTACATAATCACTCATACAACTTTCAATAATTTATCTAACTGAATATAATATGTTCAAAAATATGTATTATACATCTTAGTTTGCAATACAGAAGTAAAGTCAAAATAATCCAGTTTGTTAAAATCACTCTTTTAAGTTCAAAACTAGCCTATAGTTCTAATAACTTCAAAGACTATTTTCTGATTGCTGGCTCAAAGGGTTGATCACATTTAAAAATTTATAGTCTGAAACTATCTAAAATTCAGTTTGTAATGTATGTTGTGTGAATTTTCCTATTAATATGGCTAAGAGAAGTAAGTAAATGACTTCCTGATTTATTGTACAAAGAAGCAGAGGAAGACATTATGGAAGTATGAATGGATATTTTATTGCAATTCTGCTGGAAAAAAACACTTCACTGAAAATTCTTAGAACAGATATAGAATAACTGTATTCTTAATGTAAGTGAAAGCTCTGTATAGTAAAGTATGATTAATACTTTTTTGGAGAGAAATAGACTAAATGTGAAGACATGGCCAGAGATGTGAAGACCAGAAAAACTCACAAAATAAATTCCACGTGTAATAAAAGTGAATATATGGAATCCAGTCTTTCATCTAAAACTCCTAATTATGCCAAGTCCCACATTTCCTTAAACCATCTTCATATTTGTTTAATTTTTTAAGATGTGCTCTTCTGTGAATGCCTTCAGGGCTAAATAGCTTATAAAAGCATTAAAAAGAAATTTCCTATGACATTGCCATTTATAGTGCATGCTTTACAAAGTCAGCCATAAAATTTTAAGGCACCAACCTAAAATCTGGATATTGTGGATGTCGTGTTAGCTACTGGAATCCAAATATTGATTTTCCAGGCAGAGCAGAGAAGACCTTCCTTTGATGAAGTCATACCAATAAATACCTACAACTTCTCAAAGTATATTTCAAACAATATCAGTGGAAGTGCATTGTCTAGACTCCTTTATTTCAAGACTGCTTTGAGGATCAATTTTCTCATATAATGGGAACTACAGAAATGAAGAAATATTTAGAGCAATGCAAGTGCCTTTAATTACACTCTCGGGCAAGTAGTGACTGATATAATCTGGTTTTCAATGTATCATGTGATGTAATTATTAAAATATTTCACCACTGAGGGACAGCAAACCAAGTTATTAACTTGCTTGAAGATGATTAAGAGAAGAGCATTGCAAATACTGAGTTCAGTTAGCCACAAATGGAGAGACAAAGTAAAAAAAATGGTTGATAAGACATAAATTGAAACATATCACACTATTTTTATTAATCAATGCTATAGGCTAAAATGTAAATATATTTTTATCCAGAAAATTTAAATATTTTGAAGGAAGTTGTATATGCCATCTATACAAATTTTCATTACTGCATTTATGTGGCCATCCATTCTTTTTGGAAAGTGGCTTTATATAAAATGAAGATATAAACCTAGTCAAGTGAGTAATGGATATGACTTCTCATGTGGTATCACTCCCAGTTATCCAAACTACAAATATTATATGGCAAGTATAGCATTTTATAGAAAAACTATTAAATCAGTCTCTACACCTCTGGAATACAAAATAGCAAACAAATACTTCCTTATTCAAGACAATAATTTTGAATCTCTACCATTTATCTTTATTTAACAATGAAAGACAATTACTCCCTTAAAATTCATTATTCACTCCTGTGTGTATAGATCTCAATAAAGTTATTCTGATCAATACAAGAGGAGCTCCATAATTCTACTTTATGTTAAATTGCAAAATAACTTGAAATACGAATAACTGTCTTAAATCTGTTAAAATGCATCAAAATATGTTTTAAACCACCAACTTAATTCTGAACCAGAGTAACCAATCTCAGTGCTCATGTTGATATTGGTGCTAAAAATATTAACAGGAGTAATAAAGTATGAAAAGGTAGTAAATAGTATATGGACCCATAAGGGGAAAATGAAAGTGTATTTAAATGAATGTTATTATTATGTAGTTAACCAAAAGTCCTAAAGAATCCACAGAAGAGTTCTCAAGCCCACAACTTCCCAAGCAGTACCCAGTCCCATGGCTGGGTCCTCCTCCCAACACCAGAAGACTTTCTCCAAGAAAGTCCATACCACATCAGCCAGAAAGGGTAAATGACCCATCTAACAACAGAACTGTACTCCTTCTTGAATTCTGTTCACTTTAACTCTTCCATGGGTCATATTATCACATTATCACATGTGGAAGTCATTGCCAAAGACAGGTCTCCAAACTCAAGTTAGGCTCAGGAAATTATACTAGGCCTCATGCCAACTCAAGTTAGATTCAGGAAGTTACACTGGGCCTCACTTTGGAAACAAATATGGCAGTTTTTTAGAAAATTGGGAATCAAGAATCAATCTACCTCAAGACCCAGTGATAATACTCTTGGGCATATACCCAAAGGCTACTCAGTATACCACAAGGACACTTGCTCAACTATGTTCAAAGCAGTTTTATTGGTAATAGTCAGAACCTGGAAACAATGTAGATACAGACCAAGTGAAAACTGGATAAAGAAATATATGTTTACACAATGGAATATTACTTGGCTGTTATAAACAATAGCATCAGGAAATGGGAAGGCAAATGGGTAGAACTAGAAAAAAATCATCCTGAGTGAGGTAACCCAGACCCTGAAAGAAACTTGTTATATACTCATTCATAATAGGATACTAACTCTAAAGATAGCCATACTATAATCCACAGATCCAGAGAGATAAGGATAGAAGGAGGGTCCAAAATGGGATGCATGGATCCCTCTGGAAGAGGAAATAAAGATCTCCTGGTTAAGCTCAGGGTGACTAGGCATGTGGACTTAAGGGATCAAGTTGGGGGATGGATGTAGGGGGAAAGTGCTGAGAGGGATGACTGGAAAGGTAGTTTTATGGAATCAGGTAGAAGCCCAATGCTGGGGAAACATTTTTGGGTCTATAAGCATAAACCCCAGCTAAGACTCCTGGCAGCCTTAGATACGTAGCCTGACCTGGGTATTCCCTGTGATAAGATTGGTGACTGTCCAGGTTGTATTTGGAGAGCCTTCATCCAGTGACTGATTCAGGCAGATTCAGAGACTCAAGGCCAAACATTGGGCTGAGCTCAGGAGTCCTGCTGAGGAGAAGGAGGAGGTACCACAGGAAACAGGGCAGTCAGGAACATCGCAGGAAATCCATAGAAATCACTAGCCTGGTTCATGGGAAATCACAGAATCTCAACCAACAAGAAGGGAGCCTTCATGGGACCAACCTAAGCCCTTTAAATCAATGTGATAGTTGTGTATCTTGGTCTATATGTGGGATTCATGGTGATAGAAGCAGGGTCTGTCCCTAGCACTCTAACTGGCTCTTAGGGACCTATCCTTGCGATACTATCTTATTAAGATTCTGAACTCCATGTGAAATATAAATGGATGTAATCACTGAAATGTTTTTAAAATAATAAACTGAAAGCTAGATTATGTAGTTTATTTTTAAGTTTTAGTGGTCAAAATAGTGCACTGGAGAAGAAGCATATATAGATCGATGAAACAGAGTAAAAAATTACAGAAATCGACTTATATAAGTTTGATTTGACAAAAAAATGCCAAAAAAAATTATGTGAAAGAAAATTGTCTTCATAACAAATGATGCTGGGGCAACTGGAAATCTGTATGCAAAATGAAACTAAACAAATGACTACCAAACTTCAACCTAAATTCTAGAGTTCATGCAAAAATTATCTAAAATTGTCACACATCTATATGCAATGTGGAGAACTGAACAAAGTTTCGCAAAATATCATTGAAAAAGATCTACATAGCCTTCATGTTTCCAAACAGTATATATAAATAGCACCAAAACAGTGATCTAAAGAAAAGCTTAGCAGGGCGGTGGTGTCACATGCCTTTAATCCCAGCACTCAAGAGGCAGAGACAGGCAGATCTATGAGTTCAAGATCAGCCTGGTCTACAAAGCGAGTTCCAGGACAGACTCCAAAGCTCCAAATGAAATTGTTTCAAAATATCAAAAAAAAAAAGAGAAAAACTTGACAAGTTGAACTCATAAAAAGAAACAACAAATGGATTCAACAAGTTATATTTCTGCATGAATATATAATAATAACTATTATATAATAATATGTAATAATGCATAATAATATGTAACTATTATATAATAATATATAATAAACATATATAAAATAACCATTAAAGATAAAGATATCACAAATTTGAGAGGAAGTAAGAAAACATGGGAATATTTAGATAAATAAAATGGAAGGCTGGAAGTGATATACTTCATATTAATATATAAATACAAGTACTTATACAAAAGGTAAAAAATTTTGCCATTGCATAGTGAAATTATCTATCAAAATATTACAAATTGAGGAAAGTAGGTAGGTTAACTGTGGTTTTTCATATCTCCCTCCTCTCCTGCCAGCCCAATCCTTAGTCTAAACTCCCCACCCCCAGTTCTGTAGCAAACCACCTGCTGAGGCCTTCCCTGTCTCCTACAGGTCCTTGCCCCATCTCCAGCAGATCACACATTTCTTCTCCTGCATCCTTCCATCCCATTCTAACCCTCTTATCCTAGCCTCCTTCTTCAGGAGCATTCCCTGGGAACCCACAAGTCAAGTCTGCCAGAGAAGCAAATCAACTAAATAAAACACTTATGAAATTTTCCAATCCTTTCTTCCTCCAAAGCCAATCCTCCAGTCTTACACCCAGCTATGTAGCAGATAATCTTCTCTTGCACACTCCTTACTTTCTACCTCTATACCCAGGGAACTAAGTAGCTCTAAGTAGAACACCCTGCTTTATTCCCTCCTATGGTCTGTCTCACCCCTGCCCCATCTAATTCATGCTCCCATTCCTAAGTAAATTACAGTGGTAAACCTAGTAAGATCCAAGAATTCCCTACTAGACAACACACTGCCACAACTTTCCTATGACCCAGAGAGTACAACAGAAACCAAGGACTAAAACACCCATGGAACAAAGACAAGGCAAGATATTAATACCTAGAATTATATTATACCAAACCCAGATGCAAAGAACCAGCATAAGCATGCAATCAATAACAGTTATAATAATACTGATGGAGGAAGGTCATTGGTTAAAAAAATAAAGAAACTGCTTGGCTGGCCCTCATAGGTTAGAACATAGGTGGGTGGAGTAAACAGAACAGATTGCTGGGAGGAAGAGGAAGTGAGCTCAGAGAGGCCATGCTCCGCTCTCCCGGGCAAGCGCGCATGATGAAACAAACCGCCAGGTCAGACATGCTGAATCTTTCCCGGTAAGACCGGAGCAACACAGTTTATTAGAGATGGGTTGATCGGGATATCAGAATTAGCCAGTAAGGGCTAGAGCTAATGGGCCAAGCAGAATGGGCCAAGCAGTGTTTAAAAGAATACAGTATCCATTTAATTATTTCGGGGCATAAGCTAGCCAGGCAGCAGGGGTGCCAGGGACGCAGCCCCGCCGCTCCTATTACTACACAATACATCTCCACTAGAGTCCAGTAGTTATGCTGCAGTAGGCATTGACTAATGCAGCATATCTGAAGCACAAGACAAGAACCTTGACATACTCTTTATAAATATGACATCTGTCCATAAAAAAGAAATTAATAAATCCCCTAAATTTATATAAAACAAACAAATAATGGAAGAAAATGAATAAAACAACTCATGATCTGAAGTGGAAAATAGAATCAGTAAGAAAATCCAAACTGCCCAAGGAACTAACTGGGGACATCGCCTTGGGCTCCTGGGAGCCACTCTAGGTTCAAGTCTCTTGCCAACCCTAAGGTGGCTCCCCTATCTAAGAATTGTGTTTACATGCTCCCCTATCCAACCTTACTTTATCCCAATCATCCTTTTTCCCCAAGTCCACTCCATCCTCCCCTTCTCCCTTTTCTCTCCTCATTTCTCCTTACCCCCCTCCCACCCCACCCCCAAGATCCCAATTCTCCCCCCAGCAATTTTGTCTACTT
>NC_022029.1:39653207-39660812 GCF_000317375.1 Microtus ochrogaster
GAACTTGGACAGAACCCTCAGAGGCAAGTCTCATCAACAGAAGAAAAGAGATGACATTAAAGACACAAGAGAAGAAGTGATATCTCTTTTAAAGAAATGTTAAATATAAAATATCCCAGGCACAAAATATCTATGAAATCTGGGGCACTATGAGTGTTGTGGGACCATGGTCTTTTATCCTGTCACTGGTATTATCTTTAATAAAATGCTGATTGGACAGCAGACAGACAGGAAGTATAGGCATGGCAACCAGGCAGAAAGTAGAGGCATAGCAATGAAAACAGGAATTTTTTTCTAGGATAGAAAAGCTCATTGTGCAGTTGTGACCAGATGTAGAGATAGCAAGATACGACTGTCTCAATGAAAAAGGTACCAAGGCATGTGGCTAACATAGACAAGAAATTTGGGCTAATATAGGTTATAAGAATTAGTTAATAAGAAGCCTAAGATACTGGGCCAATCAGTTTATAACTAATGTAGACCTCTGTGTGATTATTTGGGACTAAATGGCTGCAGGACTGAGTGGGACAGAAACCCCCAGTCAAAATATAAGAACAGCAAATAATAGGAATAAAGGAAGTAGAGAATCCCAGGTCAAAATCACAGAAAATATTTTCAAGAAAATAATAAAATAAAATTTCCCTTACTTAAGGAAGGAGGTATCTATCAAGGTACAAGAAGCATCCAGAACACCAAATAGACTATACCAGGAAAGAAATTATCCTTGGTATATAATAATTAAAGCACTAAAATTATAGAGCAAGGAATGAATATTAAAAATGCAAAAGAAAACAGACCAAATAACATATAAAGATAGACCTATTAGAATCACAATTTACTTTATTGGAGATTCTAAAATCCAGAAGTGCCTAGAAAATGTTCTTCAAGCTGTAAGAGACCATAGATGAGAGTCTACACCTCTGTACCCTTAAAAACTTTCTGTTGTGATAAATGAAGAAAGGAAGACATTCCATAATATACCAAATTTAAGTAGTGTATACTAACAAATCTTGCCGTCCAGAATGTTCTAGAAGAAAAACTTTAGCCTAAAACGGTAATCACTCCAAAGGAAACAGAAATAAAGAATCCACGACTAGCAAATCCAATGAAAGGAAATACACACACACACACACACACACACCACCACCACCACCACCACCACAACAACAACAACAACAATAAAAACAACAGCAACAGAACAATAACAATTAACAAACACTATTCATGGATAATTCTAAATACCAATGACCTCAATTCCTCAATTAAAAACAAAGCATGACAATGAGAATGAATGCAAAAACAACCCATTCTTCTGCTGCATCCAAGAAACACATCTTAACATCAAGGACAGACATTTCCTCAAGATAAAAGGATAGAAAAGATATCCCAAGCAAAAGAACCAAAGAAACAAGATGGTATAGACAGTTTAACATTCTACAAAATAAACTTCAAACAAAATCTAATCAGAATAGATAGGGAAAGGCACTATATTGTCATCAAAGGGAGGAAACCCAAGATGACTTTACAATTTGTTATATGTGTGCCCAAAAAACACAAGAGCACATGTAGTAAATGGGAGCTGCGGGCTGCACTCCCGACTGTCTGTCTCCCGACTGGCTAGTTTACACCCGAAATAACAACACACAAATTACATTCATTTAAACATTGTCTGGCCCGTTATATCTAGCCTCTTCTTGGCTAACTCTCACATCTTCCTTTAACCCATATCTAATAATCTATGTATCACCATGGGATCATGGCTTACTGGGAAGATTCTAACCCACATCCATCTCGAGCCGGAGCTTCATGTCATCTGCCTGACTCTGCTTTCTTCCTCCCAGAATTCTGTTCGGTCTACTCCACCTGTCTAATTTCTGCCCTATCAAAAAGCCAAGGCAGTTTCTTTATTAACCAATGAAAGTAACACATAGACAGATGACCCTCCTACATCAAGCACACAAATTCATAAAAATATTACTACATTTTCAATCACATATTGACCCTCACACACTGATCATGTGAGTCTTCAGTATCCTATTCTCACCAATAAACATGGCAATCAGAAAAACACTAAACAGAAAAATACTGGAACTAACTGATGTCATAAACTAAATAGACCTAGCAGATATTTACAGACCATTTCTAGCTAACACAGAAGAGTATAGTTAGTTCCCAGAACCTTACACAACTTTCTCACAGTTCACCCTATATTTAGACACAAAACAATTCTCAAAAGAAACAATACAACTAAATAGCATCCTGCATTGTGTTTGATCACCACTATTTAAGGTTGGATAACAACAACAAAGAGAAAAGAAAAATTTTATTTATTTATTTACTTATTTATTAAAGATTTCTGCCTCCTCCTGCCACCGCCTCTCATTTCCCTCCCCCTCCCCCAACCAACTCCCCCTCCCTCATCAGCCCGAAGAGCAGTCAGGGTTCCCTGTTCTGTGGGAAGTCCAAGGACCTCCCACCTCCTTCCAGGTCTAGTAAGGTGAGCATCCAAACTGCCTAGGTTCTCACAAAGCCAGTACATGCAGTAGGATCAAAACCCAGTGCCACTGTTCTTGACTTCTCAACAGTCCTCATTGTCCGCTATGTTCAGCGAGCCCGTTTTTATCCCATGCTTCTTCAGACACAGTCCAGCTGGCCTTGTTGAGTTCCCAATAGAACATCCCCATTGTCTCAGTGTATGGGTGTACCCCTCGTAGTCCTGAGTTCCTTGCTCGTGCTCTCTCTCCTTCTGCTCCTGATTTGGACCTTGGGATTTCAGTACGGTGCTCCAATGTGGGACTCTGTCTCCTTTCATTGCCTGATGAAGGTTAATATCCAGGAGGATGACTATATGTTTTTCTTAGGGTTCACCTTCTTATTTAGTGAGAAAACTTACAAATCTATGGGAACTGAACTTTTAATCCCAACACTCAAGAGACAGAAGCAGATGAATCTGTGTGAGTTAGAGGCCAACCTCATCTACAAACTGAGTTCCAGGAAGCATAAGCTATGACACAAAGAAGCCCTGTCTCCAAAACCAACAAAAGAAGAAGAAAGCAAAGAAAGGAAGGAAGCAAAGAAGGAAAAGGAAGAAAGAAAGAAGAATAATTTCCTAGAATCAAATGAAAACTAAGCACAATATACCCAAAATTATTGGACACAATGAAAGCAGTTTCAAGTGACAAGTTGATAGTACTAAGTACCTATATAAATAAATTATAGAGATCTAATATTGCTAATTTTGTAGTATAGTTTAAAGATCTAGAATGAAAAGAAGAAATTAGACATAAAAGGAATAGAGAGAAAAAGTAATCAATTTTAGTGCTAAAATCACTAAAATAGAAGAAAATTATTCAAAGAATCAGTAAAACAAAGAGTTGGTTTTTTAAGAAAATCAGTAAAGCTGCAAACCCCAAATAGCTTAATAAAATGTAGGAAAGAAAATCCAAGTGAAGAAAGTTAGAGATGAGAAGGAGAGGGGGCACAAAAACCAACATGGATAAAATCCAGAGAATTATAAAGACTAAAAATTTGTACTTCACCAAATTGGAAAACCTAAAAAGAAAAATAAGTGGGTAATTTTCTCAGTTCATAACACCTACCAAAGTTAAATCAAGATCAGATAAACAATTTGATCAACCTATAATCCCTAGTTAATTAGAAGCAGTAATTAAAAGTCTCCTAACCAAATCAGCATAGGACCAGATGGCTTTAAGAATTTAAAATTTGAAATAAGGGATAATGCTGATATTCTTGAACTTATTCCACAAAATAGAAATAGAAGGAACATTGACCTAATTCATTTTATGATATCACAATTGCCCTGATAATTAAAAAAATGTAAAGACTCAACTTAAAGAGCTACAGACCAATTTCCCTTATGAAAATAGATGCAAAAAAGCTCAATAAAATATTCATAAACTGAATCCAAAAATGCATTAAAAAGATTATCCACCATGATCAAGTAGATTGTATCCCAGAGGAGCAGGCATGACTAAACATATTTAATAAAAAATTTAATCTACCATAGAGACAATTTGAAAAGTAAAAACTACATGATCATTGCATTAGATGGAGAAAAGGCCTTTGACAAAATGCAACATCCCTTCAAGATCAAAGTCCTGGAAAGAGTAAAGATGAAAGAGACATAACTCAATATAGTGAAGGTAGAATAGCCAGCATCAACTTAAATGGAAAGAAACTCAAAGCATTTCCACTAAGGTCAAGAATGAGACATGGTTGTCCACTGTTTCCATTGCTAGATGCCTTGCTCCTGATGTTTTAGTGGACCAGGATTGATGTGTGGAGTTGGTGCTATGAATATATTGTGATCACCTGTTGTTATTCAAGCAAGTGGCCCCAGATAGCTTGAGCTGTGTTTATTTATATAGTTTCAATAGTTTGCATGAATGATTTTACAACCAGATTTTACTTCCTAAGTTTCTAAAATTTCTTATAATAATTACCAGTTTGCTTCTTGCCTCTGTTTTTTTCATTTTCCAACTCTCCCATTGGCAGCCATTACTTTATTTATCTATATCTCTTCTCTCAGAAGCACAAGCAGTTGTATAAGCTACTGTCACGCTCTATATTCTCACAATCAGCTCATGATCCAAAGCTGGATCAATTGATTTGACATTTTGCATACATTCTGGGGGAATACCAGGTTTTTCCTTTTATCTTATAGGCAATGTAACCTAGAATCTTCTTCTTAATTGCTTGTCTCTTGTCCATATGTCTATCTCCATTAACTTCTTAGGGTTTTGGTACAGTTATTAGAAATGAGGAAACTGGGTTTCTGTGATTCCTCTTCATTCTGTTTTTATCATGCTCTCATTAACTCTTGATAATGTCTGTTTAATAGACTTTCTTTAAAGCTCTTGTTGTTAAAATAATTTTTTCCAGATCAGTACTGCAAATATTTAATAATAGACTTAATGACTTACTGTGATTCATTTAGGCCAGAAGTATGGCTAGCATAGAGAAAGCAAGGAGAGCATGTATCACACACACCCCTGGGGTCATATCCAGAATTATGCAGCAAACTGGACACAGGTTATTGACAAGTGAATCAGGATCTCCAGGGTCTTTCTACAAGTAGATCCATTTTTGTTATTCTTGGGTGTTGTTCCCTTAAGAAGTTACCTGGCTCCCATCACTCTGTAACTATTCAATGTCATACCTGAAGTCTCACCTCAAGCAACAAGACAATTGGAAGAGATCAAGGAGATGCAAATTGATAGGGGAAAAGTACCCGTGTTGGCTGAGGTTTCTGTCCTGCTCAGTCTCAAAGCCTTTTAGGCCAAAAGAAACACACAGAGGTCTACATTAATTATAAACTGGTTGGCCTGTTAACTTAGACTTCTTATTAACTCTTATAACATATATTAGCCCATAATTCTTGTCTGTGTTAGCCATGTGTCTTGAGACCTTTCATCAGCTAGGCATTCTCTTCTTGATTTTTTTTCTGTCTGGATAATGACTACAGACTGACTGTTTCCCCTTTCCAGAATTCTCCTGTTCTTATCAGTCTGCCTATACTTCCTGCCTGGCTACTGGCAAATCGGTGTTTTATTAAAACAATACAAGATTATTGTCCCACAAAAATTCCCCCTATTTTTTCAAAACAAGAACTCTGAATCTAATCTTTTTGTTTAGCTTTTTTCTTGACCATTATCCATAACAACTTGTAACCAGTACTCTAAAAAAAGATAATTCATTTTTTGTGAATGTGGGTATAGTTTTTCATGCTACTTCCTGCTGATTGGGGATGGTTTAGAATTATAATCAAGTCCTGACTAGATTATTCTGTGAGGCTTGATCATCTCTGCCAGCAGTCTTGAAATTGTTCTGGTTGTAGAACTTAGAGGAAACTCCAAGAGATCCTCTGAAATGTTGGATCATCTGGACCATCCACTCCTATTGGAGAATCTTTAAAGGGGTCCTCCTTGATCAAATCTCATTTTATTTAACCCAGAATGAATCCATAGCATCTCAAGCATCTCATTTCCTGTGGAAACAAAAATAAAATCTCTTTTGAAAAGTAACATATTTTTACTTAAATTTTGAATTCAAAGCATTTTCAAAATACATATGCTGGATTAATACAGCAGCATTTATAATCAAAAGTTTTTTAGCAGCTGTTGTTCCTTCCTCAGCCATCAAACTATTCCAAGACAACATAATAACATACAGTACCCAGACTCTCTGTGTATTTTCCATCTTTACATAGCTTTATTTTAAGCTCTATTTCTTTTATTTTTATTTTTAAATTTTGCTTTTTTGAGACCAGGATTCCCCGTGTATATTTGGCTGTTCTGGCACTCACTCTGCAAAACAGGTTGTCCTTGAATTCATAGACATCTGCCTGCCTCTGCCTCCCAAGTGTTGGGATTAGAGGTATGTGCCACCATACCCATCTACTCTCTTTCTTACGTTTTTAGTTTCAGGACTTTATCCTTTTTCTATTCTTTACCAAGCCTACATATATTTTTAAACACACTGTAAACCATTTAGAGGTTTTCTTCATCTGAATCCCACTTTACTGTAGATTTCTTTTTCTTACCACATGAGTCTTTAATTTGCTAAGTGATAGTTAGATCCACCCCATTCCTCAGCTTTCTGAGATTCTAGCCTCATGGTGAAGGAACTGGCCAGAGCCATGTTTATTGCCACAACTCTATGGAGTTTCAAGGTCCCTGTCACCATGCTTTTAAGAAGCACACTGTTGGAAATTCATAAACAACATTTAAGTGTTTTCTAGCAGGGCTTTTAAAAAGAGAACTGCAAGGTTTTTGCAGCTAAAGCTGAGTCACAAAGCCTCTCCTAAATGAGATGTGCTTGCCTCTAGCAAACAGAGCCCACCTGAGAAAATGCTGCTTCCAAGAAACTGTGGTTTACTGTTATTTTGCCCTAGAATTACTTCCCAAGCTTTCTCAGGGTTTCTGTGAATGCAGTTGTTCATGTTGGTGCCATTCTGTTGGTTAAGGTTTCTGTCCCGCCAGGTCCCACAGCCTTTTATTCCCAAAGAAACACACAGAGGTCTACATTAATTATAAACTGGTTGACCTATTAGCTCAGGCTTCTTATTAACTCTTATACATTAGCTTATAATTCTTGTCTCTGTTAGCCACATGGCTTGGTAACTTTTATAGGCAAGGTATTCTCATCTTGCTTCCTCTGTGTTTGGATGATGACTGCTGACTTACTGTTTCCTCTTCCCAGAATTTTCCTGTTCTTATCAGCCTGCCTAAACTTCCTGCCTGCCTACTGGCCAATCAGCATTTTCTTAAACAATAAAATATCATTGTCCAATGGTATACATCTATTTCCAGATAATATAACATAATACATAAGTGACCCTAAAATGAAATCACCAAATAATGGGAAGACAGGGCCCTAACTGGATATTATCACTCATCACCAGATGAAGCTTCAGGACTGAGAATGGATTACATCTGAATGAATTGTTTTGCCTGAGGAGTCTTATGGGTTGTTTGAAGATTCAAACAGCCCATGCTGTGGCAGACTTTGCGCTTTTCTCCACAAATGGACAGTGGGACCCTATAGCTGAAAATAACATCTACACAACTCAATGAACATAGAGAA
>NC_022029.1:39660957-39662357 GCF_000317375.1 Microtus ochrogaster
ATGCTCATCTCTCATTGGCTAAGCAGGATCAGGACCTCTGACAGAACCTGTTGCTAACCACTCAGGAAACACCACTAGGCTGTTCCTTATAGGCCAGGCATGGAAGGACCTCTGACAGCACTACGCAGACTCCAGGTTGGCTCCTTTTAGCCTGGTAGGATGTAACTTCCTAAATATCAACAATTTTAATTTGTTATATAGTGCACTCAGGGGGAGCTGGAATTCTTTGCTCAGGCCTTGTTGACCCTGCCTCCAGAGGGCTCAGCAACTGGACTGTGCCTGTCTTACTTTGACCTGCTTAATAAGCTCTTACCCATCATTGACTACTATCTCCCCAAGAACATACATCCTGGAGATCTGCCAGGGTTAGGGGACTAGGCGTAGCTTTTTGAATTAGAAATAACCAGGTATGCATAACCTCCTGTGGAGGACTGTGAGAAAAGACCTATTCATACCTGAAGAGTTGCCATAGTTGCTGTCCACTGTTGCTGGATCTGCTGTATGAGACATTTAAAAGAAATAATGATTAATAATATCACCCCACCAATTAATGCATGTGTGAGCATCTAGGACAGAGCCTTTTTATATTAAGCCAACCTTTTTTAAGATATGAGTATCCAATGAGAAAGTTTATATAGAAAAGGACATCTGTTGAGGCCAGATAAGATTACAGTCCTGGATAACAGCACCTTAAGAGCTCTGTTGGTCCTTCCCACAATTACTTGTCCCTGTGGATTGTAGGGGATGCCAGTGGTATGAGAAATCTTACAGAATCCCAGTCATCGAATTGTTGAGAGGCATAGGCAGTGCCATACATTTAGACACATAAACATATTAAAAATGCAATAATATTACATGTCAATCTATCTATTGATCTAATTATCTGCCATTTATCTATCTACTATTTATCTATGTTCTAATTATCTATCAACTTATCTATGATCTATCTATTTATTTTACCTATCAGTCTGTCAATATATACTAAAGTTGCTTAGCCAAAGAAAGGTACTAAATAGTCAAAAATAAGAGAAATAGCAGAGTTTTGACTATAATGATCTCTAAGGTTTTGGCTTTCTTCTGACCCACACCAGGTGGCTCTTCTGATATGGGACACAAACTCTGATTTTTTTCTTGTAACAGCATGGTTGGGTTTAGAGAAGGAGAGAGCCACAATTCAACTCTAAAGCCAGATTTAAACTTTAATTGAATTGGGACTACAACTTTTCTGAGAAGTAAAGTGATGTCAATGTTTAGGTAGTGAGATCTAATACGTGACAGGTACCCAGGCTCAGTCATCTCAGTTTTATTGGGATCTAAGAAGGTCAGAGTGACATGAGGAATGAGAGGGGGCAAGGATGGGACTGTATCTTTATTGGAAGTGTGGGGAGCTCTGCCAAGAT
>NC_022029.1:39664394-39681972 GCF_000317375.1 Microtus ochrogaster
GAGCTCACCAAGGCCAGCTGGACTATGACTGAAAAAGCATGGGATAAAACCGGACTCTCTGAACATGGCGAGCAATGAGGGATGATGAGAAGCCAAGGACAATGGCACGGGGTTTTGATCCTACTTCATATTGTGGCTTTGTGGGAGCCTAGCCAGTTTGGATGTTTACCTTCCTAGACATGGACGGAGGGGGGAAGACCTTGGACTTTCCACAGGGCAGGGAACCCTGACTACTCTTTGGATTGGAGAGGGAGGGGGAGAGGAGTGGGGAGAGGGGGAGAAAGGTGGGAGGAGGGGGAGGGATATGGGTGGCTGGCAAGAGGGGGGAACATTTTTTTTTCTTTTCTCAATAAAAAAAAAAAAGCACTGGCTTCCTGGATTTGCCAGCACAAATGACTCTGTCTCTTTCTAAGTAGGCCTGGCTACAGAGCATTTAAATGGGGTATGTGAGCAGAGTTCTACAACTTGGTTAATGGCAATACAGACCTGCTATGACCCAACCATAAATATGGGGCAGAGAGAATGTTTCTCATAGGCAATGAATGAACCTTCTCCAACATGTTGTACTGGGCAGAGCCAAAAGACAAAGTAGCCTTATTCATAGTAATGGAAAGCCAGAGCTTGATTCTAAGTAATTCATATAAAAATAGCAAAGAAGCTGAGGCAGTCTCTTAGCAGGCAAAGTGTTTGCTTCACAAGCATGGGGTCTGAGCTTGAATCTCTATCATGTGTGTAGAAAACTTTGCTCAGCAATGAAGTCAATGATCCCACCTCTGGGAGATGGAGACAGTAGTGTGCTAAAGACTTACTAGCCAGCCAGTGTAACTAACCCTGATCTCCACACTAAGTGGAAGACTGTAACAAACACTAAGGTGGAGAATGTTTGTGAGATGGAAGTCCATCTCTGTCCTTCACACAAACATATATATGGCACACATAAACAACAGCCAAAAATTATAGAGTATTTGAACAGAAACATTATCAAAGAAAGAACGAGATTTGACAACACATTCTCAACCACAGAAAGATGAAAATGTTAACTATAAAGAAATTCTCTTACTCATCTTTTAAAAATAGAAGCAAAATTGACCACTGCAGATGTTGAAATGAATACATAGCAATTAAAATACTCAGATATTTCTGATGGAAATGAAAAAATGACTTTCTCTTTTGTCTCCCTAAAGCAGCTTGCTTTGAAAGCATTGTAACATCTGAATATGAAATCGAGATGTCCTCATGTTGAAATTACAACTTTTCTATGTCCTGGGCATGGTCAGGAATCTCTCTTTAAGATTATTTATTGGCATATCTAATATTGGATTGCAGTCACTACTCAGAATAAAGTGATTCTTGGACATTAGGAATCCCACTCTGAAACAAGTGTTCTGAAGGCCAGTGCACATGAAATCACCTACCCCTCCAAAAGCTGAACTCAGTCAATTCAATCTCAAGTGTGACAGAGACAATGACTATTCTGACATGTCAGAGAATTAAAACAAATCAGCCTTTTCTCTGCCAGTGGCAAAGTGTTTCATAGGCTCATTCTTTGGGTCTCTTCCCTTGTTTCTTTAACTTGCCTGTTTCTTAGCTATAAGTGCATAGGGTATCTCTGATAAGGATATTGAATAGAATTTTTGATAAACTTTGTAAAAGTAACAGGTTAGAAAAGCATCAGTGTGTGGTTTTGTTTCCGAGAACTTAAAATATCATCAAAATATTTGGCTTTTGTATTTCTGTAGGGCACAGTATAAATCAAGGAATTAAGTAGCATCATAGACAAACTCCTTCTGATAACTTCAGGAGAAGATGGATAGATGATAGATAGATAGATAGATAGATAGATAGATAGATAGATAGATAGATAGATAAACAGATAGATAGATATAGAGATATATTTGCATTCTGTAGTTTCTTGGTGACTCTAAGTCTTCTTTATTGCTAACATTTGAATATGGATTGCTCCCAAAAACTTACATTGTAGTTTATTTTCCAGTAAGAGATAATAAGAAGTGGGTCCCTTAAGATATTAATTAGGGTTTTGCCTTCTTTAATGGATAAATCCATCCATGTGATTAAAGGATTAGTGGGTGGGTCAGTTATCTCTAGAGAGGATGTTCTGTAAAGCCAGGGATATGGTTCCTTGGGTGTTATCTGGAGAATTGGAAAACACTAAGGTCATCTCCAAAGGTTGCACCTAAAACTTGGTCCAGAGCTAAACAGCTCTCTCCTGTTTATAGCTTAAATAGTCTTTGGTAGTAGCAACAGAGTGCATTAATACTTTTGACTTTCAAAATTGCCTTTGTTCTGCCAGGCGATGGTGGCGCACGCCTTTAATCCCAGCACTCGGGAGGCAGAGGCAGGCGGATCTCTGTGAGTTCGAGACAAGCCTGGTCTACAGAGCGAGTTCCAGGACAGGCTCCAAAACCACAGAGAAACCCTGTCTCGAAAAACCAAAAAAAAAATTGCCTTTGTTCTTCAGATTATGAATACTATGATTACTCACAGTTTCATGAAAATCTGCCTCTAACAGAAAATATTTCATATACAGTAGTATCTGCTACCCAAAGGCTTCAATATGCCTTTAAAGATAAGTAAAGGGAGAAAGTTTTTTTCTCCCTATTATAGCCTTGCATTTAAAATTATAAGACAAGTAATAATTTAGAAGAAATCATAAAGAGCTTAGATTTGAATAGCAAGTTACAGAAAGAAAAGGTAGACAATGTTCAAAATTAAATTATAGTGTTGACAACAACTGATCAATGATGAATGGTATAAGCCATAAATGAATAATTATATGCTATGCTAACTATATTGTTAGTAAAACTCCCTCTATTACATTTCCTGAATAGTTCCATTCAAAATGATGAACTAATTATATTTTATCATCTAATGAGCAGTTTAAATGAGCTACATACAAAGGTCACAGCTTCTCTGTTTCAATGCCTCTGATACTATAGTAATGATTTCTTTTAGAAGTTAAAATGAATGTAAGTACGCTGTCAAGCACTAAAGCTAATATTAAGCTTGTTCTTTTTAAAATAGCCTTGGTAATGTTTTAAAAATGAATAATTTCCATCTGTTATTTTCATTCATTTGTTATAGGTGTTGTATGACAAGGTTTTGCTCCCTCATAAAATACAGTGACATGCTATTGGTGTTATAAAAAAGCAATTCCTTTATTAATGAGAAACATAAATATTATGTATTGAATATTCTGTAGTATTTTAATCTTATTATTTTAATTATAGTGAAATGTAAGTCAATCTCATTTAAAAATAGAAATTGACTGTGGGAATAAATGGCTGTCCATTGATTGTCTAAAAGTAGTTACCCTATCACAGATAAAAATAAAGAACAACACAATGTAGTTGAATGGAGTGTGTTGTGTATTTCACCCTTTCTTGATCCATGAACCAAACCCTAAACATATTCCCTTTAAAATCATTGGCCTATTTTAGTGGGCAGAAAGATGGAACTCCACAGTCATTATTCAAACTGCAAAGTTGTATAGTAAATACTGAGACCAAGGCATGTACAGGTTTCCTCAGATGGTCTGGTCCTCATTGCAGAACTTCCTGACTTCTGTTTGTAAAAGCACAGAGTTGTGCTAGGCATAGTACCATGCCTATAATCCTTCACTTGGTCAGTAGAAGCAGGATGAGTCTGAAGGCAGCTTGGGTTACATAGAATCTCTAGAACATAGTAAACAATACAACCAGACTGTCTCCAAAATGTGTATAAAAATAAAACATACAAAGATCAAAGTGGTACCTTCTTTCCTCTAAAAAGGTATGAGTTTTTCAGAAATTGGAAACTTTTTTACTGGTAATCCAGGACCTGTCTTCATATTTCATCCCTTCTATGGACAACCTGTCCATAATAAATTGTCAACTCATTGTCAACAATCCAAGACAAACCTGAAGGGTTAGGATGGTTATAGATCTTCTTGAGAATGGCTGAGGCCTTTATTGCCACTGTATTAACTTCTGTCTAGTCAGTCCTGCCTCTTTAAAACATCCCACTCTCATAGAAACAGATTCTAAGAAAATGGACCTAATAAATTGCCTGCAGGTAAAATGTCTTATGTCTGTTTTGGGGAAAAACTGCTTTACTATTTTTGGTTCATTCAAGTAGATTAAGGAACTTTTTTATACATTGTATAATTTAATATTTATCTTCACTATTAATGAGATTTTGTTTAGTGAAGAAGGAAAAGAGATGTATACCCCATGCAAAGAAGATGTAAGGGAAATAAGACATTTGAAACAATATGCTTTATGAAGGTAAGCTGTACAGTTTCTTAATGAAACAAGAGAATCAATTTATGAAACAGAAGGGAATGTGGAGACTCACATTACAAAGGGCCCTGATTATCGATTAGGACTTTGGATTTTGTTCTACTGGTAATAGAGGACGATTTAATGATTACATGTTTAAAAAGAAAGATGCACCCCATGAGAGTCAACAAAACCTACCACAGTGCTTTGAGGCAGGACCAAGGCCTCCAAACTATATCTAGGCTAAACAAGATATTCCTCCAAAGACAATAGGTTCCAAAATGCCAGAACAAGCAGTAGGGATAAATCCTGGTCTCACTGCCAGTGGCCAACAGTCTGCTCCAGCCACAAGACTGACTCTCCATGGGAAGCCTTACCCTTTCTGAGGAGTGGATGGGGGTTATGGTGGCAGGGAGGAAGGTAAAGGGAATGGTAGGAAGGGAAGAAGTGGGAACTGGGATTGGTATATAAAATGGGAAAAAAATAGTTTTCTAAAAATAAATTTAAATAAGCAAAATTAGAAAGATGCAATGATAGCTGTCTCCAAAAGGACACCAGATATAGTTTTGAAGGTAAACTATATCTATAAATTTAGAAGGAAGTTGTGAAATACGGTTGAAATGGAGACCAAAAATGTAGAGACTAAATTATAATCATCTGCAATTTGATAAACAAAGATTCTCAATGCTTGAACTGAAAATGGAGAGGACAATAAGGATGAATCATGATCAGGGTAGTGGAATAAAAAGAGCTATTAGGTAACTGTAGGTGCAATTAAGGCTAGTAGTCTCTAACTTAGGCCACTGAAGGAAGTGTGGCTGTAAGTGGGACAAAGAAACAGTAAAGTGAGCGTGTTTGGCATGGTGATATTGGGGACCATGAACCTATAGGATGCACTGCTGGTGGCATCTTCATCAGTATACACACCCATAAACATGTTCTTCTACGCCAAACCAATGATTTAGAGGTTTTTCACCTATCAGGAGTAATAAGAAGTTTTGTAGTAGGGGAAAAACAGGCTTGTCTCTCATCAGCAACTTCATGCTGGAATCAATATGACATGACATAAGATAAAGTCAAAAGTTAGCTGAACCATTTACCAGAGAGAAGCCACGGTGGGCACCATTCAACATGTAGTGCAGCCGCAGAGAAGTTGTAAGTTGCTTATTTTCTCTGCCAGCAGGGATGCTGAAAGCAGTTATCCAGCACAATACTGCTTTTGTGGGACGCTAAAGCACACTACATGCTGTAATTGTGTAGGCAGACGCCTTCACAATGGAGCCAACAAGGCTGTCAGCCTTGGCTAGATGCAGAGAGTGTTAACCCCAGACACTTCTTCCCAGTAATAGGACATCATGCTGGTGGTCCCTGAAGCTCATTTTAAGTACTCCATGTCAACAAGAATCATATGTATTTCTGCAAAATACTTAATTATTTAATTAAATGTTATGCATACCTATTACATTTTTATGTGATTGAATTATAGGAAAATAAAGTAATTGTTCAAAGAACAGACTGACACTGTGAGAGACCCTGAATTATGTGTCAAAGCAGAAAGTGCACCTATAAAAGGTATTAATCAACTTTCCTACAAAACTAGATAATTAATGGTTGAGCTAATATGTGCTTCATGTAGTTTTAACCTGAAATCCCCAAAGTATAAACGTAAACAGGAATGTATACCTTCTATAAAAACATTGGGAAAAGTGTCTTGCTATGTGATCCCCATGAGATGATGTCATCCCTGTTTGAGAATGACTGATCTAGTTGAGTTAACATGGGATTCATATCATAAAATAAACTTTAAAAACTAGTAAGCTTCCTGTATTTGGTCAACAGAAGCTCAAATGTCTCAACCAATTAGATCACATCTGCCATTTTTAGAATCTCCTTAATTGCTCTTATAAAAACTCCAAAGTTCCTCCACTGTAGTGATGGGACAAGCAGGCCTGCTTTTCGTCCTGCCCAGCTCCTGCACAGCTAGCTTTACACCCAAAATAACAACACACAAATTGCATTCATTTAAACACTGTCTGGCCCATTAGGTCTAGCCTCTTTCTGACTCTTACATTTTGTTTAACTCATTTCTATTAATGTATGTAGCACCACAAGGTGGTGGCTTACCGGGAAGATTCTAACCTACATCCATCTTGGGCTGGAGCTTCATGGTGTCTGCATGACTCTGCTTTCTTTCTCCAAGCATTCTGTTCAGTTTACTCCGCCTATCTAAGCTGCTGACCTATCAAAAGGCCAAGGCAGTTTCTTTATTAACCAATGAAAGTATCACATAGACAGAAGACCCACCAACATCAATCCACTAGGGAATTATTTTCCAATATAAAAGGTAGGTTTGAATAAAGATATAGAGTACAACTAGGGTCCATAAATAGCCATATACCTCAAATTATATATTGCGTAACAACAACCAATGGGATTAGAATGACTATAATGATAAGAAGCTTGTATTTTTATTTTCAAAAGTTATTAGGTATGAGACTAGAAATTTAAACTTACTTTTAGAGTCACAATTTCCTATTTGGTGATAATCAGAATAATAGTATTTGTCTTTTAAAACCAGTAGGATATTAAGTGATGTGGCCCATAAAAAGCAGTCAGCAACTCATGCCAGAAAACCAGTTAGGCTGCCTACAGACATTGTCATTTCTCTCCATTTCCCTTAGATCCAATGCCCCAGTCTCATCTCCAACTGTATAGCAGAACATCCTTGACAGTCTTCCCTGCCCTTCCCCCAGTGGTTCCTGCCAGGTTCAACTTTCTGCCCTGACTCCCTTCAATTACTAAGATATAGGAGTGATAGACAAATAAACTCTTCCCCCATCAACTTGGTTTTGTCATGGTGTTTCATCATATCACTAGAAAGCATAAGACAATGAGGGATGTATTTACAAGTTACAGCTTAGCTCAATATTGAAAAAGATGTAAGATGACACTACTCAGGTCATCATGGGAACAGTCTCAGAACTCAAAAGATCACCTTTACATCTAATAAGTATGGAAGATAGAACAGTATATGTAAATGTGAGGGTTCCTTCACTTCCCCCTTGAATTATCAGTTCATGATAACATGAGTTTATCTCATTTCAGCTGCATCTGTTACCATAGTAATATTTCCCCTGTCCTAGAGTGAGACACTCTTCTCCTATATACCAAGAGCAAGTGAAAGTGAATGTGATACACCCAAAATTCCCACACCAAACTGAAAGGAGTTGAGAATTCAGAAATGCAGGAAATGCGTCTCCTCTTCTCCGCAGTTACAGACTTAATTTTAAAAAGAAGAAGAGGAAGTTGTTTAACTAAAATATGAAATATTTGTTGTGGTCAGAGCAACAATCTAGTTAAAATATGTTGGTTCAGTATATACAGTGCTATATGATGTAACTGGCCCATCACCCAGCTACTGCTTCTCACCTTTCACAGGAGGTAGACCTTTAATTCTGTATTCTATGTAACTCTACTCGCCTTCCCTAAATATAATCAAGTTGAAAAAGTCTTGCTACTTGACGATTATTCAGAAAAATTGTGTGATTGGAATCAGTCTAGATAAAGCTGCCTTGGATTAGGGGACAAGACACTGGCTCGGTGTCTTTTGTTTATCATCTATTTGATCCACCGCCAAACTAATTGAAGGTGATTAATTGATTTTCATTTGTTTTCAGTAGATTGAATGTCTAAAATGATTATAAATCACTCATGAGACATCATCAAAAAGCACATTTTTCACTAATGATCTTTAAAACCATGAGTACATATCTTACTGACAAAAAATAACTTACACTAAGCATTTATTTTATTTATAGGCAATCAACCAATTATTTATTGACTGCAAATGTGACTTGAAATAGGTATTATGGCAGCTATAAGAATAGATTAACTTAAGCCAGGCGGTGGTGGTGCACGCCTTTAATCCCAGCACTTGGGAGGCAGAGGCAGGCCGATCTCTTTGAGTTCGAGACCAGCCTGGTCTACAAGAGCTAGTTCTAGGACAGGAACCAAAAAAGCTATGGAGAAACCCTGTCTCGAAAATCCAAAAAAAGAAAAGAATAGATTAATTTATAACTCCAGAAATTAAATAGTTCATAAATTAGTAAAGATATTCATATCTTCACACATATAAAGGACAACGAAAATTGAGTTGTTACTTAAAGAAAGTCAAATCATTTCCCCTAGTAAGACACACAAATGAGATTTTGTATGGTCAGTGATGGCTTATACAAAATGTAAGAAATAAAATGAGCTTGTATATTATATTATTGAAATGAAAAAAGTATCCATGAAGAAATAAAATGTGCCACTGAATTGAAATCAGACAAAATGTCTATACAAAATGCAGTCTTTGATCTGGACCATAATCTGAAGAAATAACTAATTGGGTATGAACACTTCTGTCAGACTTATATGCCAGACTTTTGATACACTGAGTGATAATGACAGCTTTTTCTCATAAGCACAGAATGATGAGGTGTGTGTGTGTGTGTGTGTGTGTGTGTGTGTGTGTATGATTGCAAAATTAACTATAAAAGCAGAAGGCATACATCATTTGGTGACTGTAGTGTGAATAAATGCAAAAATGTAATTGAAAATTTACAAAAGCAATAGCCATAGTCTAGAAACAGTTGTAAGGATTTAAAAATAAAGAGGAACAGAGAGGAGGAATGTAGGTTAAAACCTGAGTTTCCAGACTGGAGGATTGAAAGTATTATCAATCAGGAGAGACTATCACACTGAGTGAAATAAATTTGAAGGTGAAATGAGATACTCAGTTCTTAAGACACCAAATTATCAGTAATAATATGGAAGATGACAGTGCCTAGTAGGTATGTAGGTGAATTGAGTGTAATGGAGAATTCAATTAAATATGCAATTTAAGAAGTCATTTGCAATAGATAACTGATAAGATCATGAAAATGGATATAATATCAGAAGCTGAAATCCATCAGCACAGGATAAAAGATAAAACTTCAAGGTAATGGTATACTTAAGAGCACATAGCACAAAATGATGAAAGAAGTGGAGACAGGAAGAGAAGACAACAGAGAAAGGAACATAGGGGAAAAGTGAAGTCAAGAGACAAGTAGTTAAAAATATTAAATGCTGTTCACAGATAAAAAAATGCTAGTGTTGAGCAATCTGGTCATTTCCTCATGGATTTGCTCATCAGCTGCGGTAAGGAGAGATAAAGCTGATGAGTTCTATGTGAATAAATTTATCAACTAAAGTATCATGCCGGGCTTTTAAAAGAGAGAGGAATGGCGATACTTGCAGCAAATGACAAAGAGATATTGTAACATTTCTCTGCCTTTGTGTTAAGCTAAAGTGGATCATAGAAGAAATCAAAGGAGCGGAGAAAGAGATGGCTGTTGCTTTTATGAAATGGTTCTTATTCTACTAGTGTCTCTTCAAAAATAAAACTCAATGAATAAATGTCCATTTAAATTGATCTTCTGCTAGACCGCACTATTGGTCTGACATATAAATTAGTGCTTCTTTGATTTAACTATCCCTCTGGGATAAGACTGAGAAACAACAATAATATTTTATGGAGAGTGTCAAGCAGTTTTTACATCAATTCTTTACACTGTACCTCTCTCCTCTCTCTCTCCCCCATCATCTCTCCCTGTCTCTCCTTTATGATGAGTGATAGGTACAGCTTTAATAAAAATGATGCTAATACTTACTTTGGGGTATAAAACAAGCAGATTTCCTTAGTCCCATGATATAATTTAAATATAAGGATTGCTATATTTTATAGAAAGTTGTAAACTGGATCTTTCTATTCCCTACTTGAGGCCTATCTCTTATTGCTAAGAAGCTTGAGAAATTTATTTTGCCCCCTAAAGTTATTTTCTTCCTTTATATGTATGTTATGACCCTTGTTATCCAAAAATGCCAAGAGTATCAAATAAAATGAAATGCTATGAGTAAAGATGCATAAATCAAAAATGCCACAGGAATGTTGCCACTAACACAGTATTTTCTAGGCTCCAGTTTAGTAGTAAGCTTATATTATTCTCATGGAATCAAGTGCCTAATTAGCATACCTAAGTAAGAAACCAATAACCATTTATTAAATTTAGTTAATTTGATTTATACCAATACTGAATGCATGGCAAAGTTTCAAAATGTAAACTGAAGAGAAATTTTATATGAAACCAAGGGTGGGTATTCATGAAAAATCTAACCCAGTTTGAAAATGTTCATTTCATTGCTAGACCCTTTCTGAGACTAGGGAATAGGATGGGGAATTTTCCATTGTGCCTTTTATTTCATGTCTAAAAGTCATTCTAGTTATATCTGATACTAGAGATTGTTCATTAGCAAGTCTAGGAAATCTCACTAGAAGAAAGGATAAGACAGAGACTAAAGTTCATAACACTCAACAGAAGGCTGGGAATAAGAACACAGATCAAATGTAAATGAGAAGTATGAAACAAGCAATAATATGTTGCACAACAATGACTATTTTTTATATTTTTATTGATACTAGTATATGTGAGAATAGAACTTTAAAAGAAAATTGATACTCTATGTCCAGTCTTCAGTTTTTCACCAGGACTCTTAACAGAAAGGGTGACCAACAGCAAAATGAGAAGAGAAACTGTATGCAAAACAGAACAGTTTCCTCTCTATTCTTGATTTATAATTGCTCAAACAAATTTCTGACCTCTCATTTTTAATTTCTTCTATGTCAGTATTTTTCTCATCTTAAGATTACATAATGATTCTTTATAACATATTTTGTTCATTTTGAGACATTTTTTTACAGATTTCTCCTTTCCTGTCTGCTAATTACTCATAGTCCTCCTCCTGAAGCCTGCTTGATGAAATTGAATTTCCTAATGAAAAGTATTGCAAATTTTTTGTTTCTCATAACATTAAGCACTAGGAACATGAAATACCTCTGCCCACTTAATGGGGCATACATGGTGTGAAGAAAAGTGAAGTGAGTCAAAGGAAAATCTTTTGGAACAGATATTTCCTGTTCATCTGTCCAGTCACAAGATATCATCACACAAGGTCAAGCCCAGTTACATACACAACCTATAGGGAAGCCATGCATTCCTCCAGGAAAGTACACTCAAAACCCATTGTCTGACTTAAAAAGAAATAAAAAAGCTCACAGAGTAAGAATTAGATGTAAATAGCTGATGTGCCAAGGGTCCGGAAGGAAGCACTCACCATTGGAGAGGCAGTACATTGGTCAGGCAAACTAGTGGCAGATTTAAGGACACTTTAGTCAGTTCAGAAGATTGAAGGTACTTTCCTTACCCAACATCTTGTGAAGATGAAAAATATTAATATGATTTGATGTATGTGTGCATAAAGACTCTTCCAAAGACCTACTGATTTGCCATTAAAATGTGATGGATAATAGTTGGATTGAATTGACCATTGTGAACAATTTCTATCTTTAGAAATGTGGAGCAGTCATATCTGAGAAAGAAAAGTCAAACAAGGGTTAGAGAAAATTCATCTACTAAATTCAGTAGCATTTATTTATTTAATATTAATTTTTCTCATTGTTTTGCTTTAGGCATGTACACTAGACTCCCCTAAAAAAGATTAACTGGAGAACTTTCTAGATTCAGTAATTTTAAGAGACTTAGAAGTGTAAGAAGGATTGTACTTAAGACTAAGGGACAGAATTGATAGAATTTAATTTTTATGTAAAAAAAATCTTTAATACATTCTTGTACTGACATTAATTATATTTATGACCTTTTCATGTGGTTAAACTCCTATCCTAAATACCAATATCATAAGCAGTGCAAAAATGATTAGGTCACATTTTCTTTTCTCAGATACTTTCAATAATATCAAGTACATAAGTAAAATCAATAATAAATTTGGCAATTCTAAGAAACAAGGTACCATATCAAATCAGGAAATCAAAGACTTTTCCCAGAATCATATGATGATGACACTCAACTTAGCAAATGAATATGATTTCTGCAAGTTCAAGGGAGTGGTGAGGACATCGTTCCTGGAAGGGAGACTGTGATTTAAAAAGAAAAAAAGTGAAGCTGGATACAAAGAATGGGCCAGGAGATACACTGTTTGCATAAGTCAAAGCAAAGATGAGGAAAACCAGGGGAAGTGCACATGGGAAGATGGCTGGAGAGTATGAGGGAATAGGAGTGGGGAATCGGAGTGCATAGGTCATGAAGAAGGTGAAAAACGGCTGAAATTCTAGAGGTCAGAAATAAGAACTTAAAAATTTAAGATCTAGCACATGTGTATAGTTCAAATTCTGTTTACTTAAGCAATGCATACAGAAGCCAGGATAATCTGGATTTTATTTAAAAAAAACAATGGTAGAACGTAATCTCTAAGAAATTGAAGAGGTGGTGATAAAGGTTTTCTGGAATATAGGAGGATACCCTTCTGGTTGCCCAGACAACACGAAAGATGGGTAGAACATAGTGCTGCCAAGCAAATTCTCATGTGCAAGTCATTTATAGGACCACTACTGTTGAAATTGCATACCTTTATAATGTGCTGAGAATAAGTACTTACCCATTACTTCAGTGTGTCATTGATTAGACTAAGGCTCCAGGATTAATAAAAAGTCCAAGTTCACCCTTCTATAAAATGGCAAGGGTAGAAGTGCAGATTTAGCTCCCTTTAAGCCCCATTACCTCTACTAATTTATCCTCACCATATAAGAGATATCTGAATACAAGTTTGGTGATTAGACGTGTGGCCATATTTACTGAGTTCTATGTGTCATAGACAATTCTGATTATTTTGTTTATAATGTTTGATCTAACATTCACACACACATGCATGAGCATACTCAAGCTATCATAATATATTTCTACTTTAGGGAAGAAAAGAATTCATGCTTCACAGGTTTTTCCTACTTTCAGTGTCACGAAATTAGGGCGTTAAGAATTCATATGATCAGTCTGATTCCAGACGGCACTTCGATAAACTCTTTAATGGTGTCTTTAATCATCGCAATGTGATTGAGCCAACACAATAACCTACTGATCTGAAGACAGAAGCTGAAATTAAGAGGAATGTTAGCACATTTATTGGCTTTTCAAATGGATAGAAAGGAACTATTAATCAGAGGTAACGCTGGAAGATAGAAAACAAAGAGACTGGAGATCAGTGACAAGTCGGATATGAGGCTTGTTTCATGATTGCAGACTACAAGAAAATCAGAACACCAGAGGGATGTTTGGGAAGCTTTCTTCAGGGAATCACATTCTGGCAGAGGTTGCAGACCTTTCTGATGCTCTGGTAGACACTATAGAGGGAAGAATATCACAAAATAGTCCCACAAATCCTGAATACTTGATGTCTTGAGATGTCACTATTTCTAGACTGCACCTGCTTTCTAAAACTCAGAGACTGCTCTGGGACCACCCAGGTGATTCTGACTAATTCTTCTGTCTATCATAGTCAATAAAGTGTATATTCACAGAGTCTGAAGTTAGAAAATAAGGAATAATTCATAAACTGACTCAACAATAAGACAAAGAAAAGAAAAAGATCCTAACATAGGAGAAAAGGTTAAAATAGGGATGAAGGGAAACTCAGTGATAGAGGGTAGCTCACAAATTCCTTGCAGCTATAGGAACTGTTAACATAAACTTCTATTTGATTCTGTTTGTGTAGAAGGCCACACATCAACCCATTATGACCAACCTATAAATATCTGGAACTGATCATTTATTTGATATTTCCTTCTGCTCTACTGCTTTAGGTCAACAGCAATTATTTATATATCAACTCATAAACTCAATATTTATAGCTCCTTAGTCTATTTAATTTCAATTTTATACTATAATTATAGAATGGTAAACATTTTAAGGCATTGTACAAATCACTACAATTATTTAGTCACACTAAACTGAAAATGTTCTTGCCCACAAAAATTATATTATCTAATTTAGTTAGAAATGTTGTTATAATTTATGTGTGTAAATAAAAATTTCTGCAATGATAATCATTGCAATATAAAGAAATAATGTTGAAAATTATGTTATATTTATTATGTTATATATGAAAATTATATTACAATCATGAACCTTTAGATTTCTCTAATACGTTAACATCAGTTCATTAGTCTGTTTTATTTTTGGAATCAAAACATGAATTAAGAAAATATAATATAAATGGTGTGAAATAAAATGCGTAATAATTTCATTAAAACACTATTTCAATAAACATTATTTCATTGAATAAATCAGCTGCACTTCCTCCAAGATGCTCCAAGTGACCCCAAAGTAAACAATCCTTCATTTGACCTATTGCCATACAAAGAGTTAATGGGAGACTGACAGACTTTTTCCAGGTTTGTGAGCTCAAAGCCTATGTGTCAGACTCATGGTTACAAACCTTGTATAGAGCACTCAGGCAGAGATCACCAAGAACTTGAATCCTCCACCTTGTGGGCATCCTTGAAAGGAACTTGCCCCAGTCAGGCCGTGTCAGGATGATCATGGATCTCAATTCCAGGAGATGGACCCAGTTCTGCAACTTTCAACTTTTATAAGGTAAGGGGTACGAACAGGGTTTTAAATGAACAATAAGTAAACTCTGTTCCCATTCTAACAGGCTCTTTTACATTCAGGGAGGTTCTAGAACGACTGTCCAAAGACAGCAGGGGCAAAGCCAGGCACCAACAAAAATAAAACCAATGTCCAAAGCCCTCTTTCACCTTCAGATCCCTGCTCATAGCTTCCACGTTGCTGTTTGTTTTCCTTCTTGTCTCTTTAGACCAGCTTCCTCTGACCCCTAGTACAATTTTGCTGGCATGCCCTTGCTTATTGCTCTTCACTATCTTTACTGGCTTTTTTATAATCTTTCCTCACCCTACTTTGAGTACATACCTCCTCCTTCATGATTATTGAGCCTGTATCACCTTAAAGCCCTTCCTTAAGGCCTTAGATCAAACTATCCATGGCTCTTCACTTGTACAGTACAGTCCCTGAAAGGCTTTTAATGCATAAATGTCAATTACTTGAATCTTGCCCTTAAGCAGTCAGTCCTGTGAGTCTCTGGGAAGGCAGGGAAGCAAGGAGAAGAAAGAACTTAAGATAGGGCTTGAGCAGATGAATAGATAGCTAAGACATATTTCCATCCCATGGTCAGTACAACTGTGAGTATAGTGTTACTAATATAACAAAGCAGGAAAGATCTAGTTGTTTAATTTTCTCAGCATTATATCCATCTGTGAATTCATGCAGAGAACGCTGTCAGCAATGCCACGCTGACAGTCCTATGACAGCCCGGGAACTGGCTCTCATTGGGTGGGTTAATTTGTTCTGGTGTTGTTTGTGGGCATTTATTCTGCTGTCAGCATGGTAGAATCATGGCATGTGAGAGCTGAGAGGGAACTCAGGGATCTTCTCACATTCCCTGCTTTCATTATTTTTCTGTAAAAATCACTGTGGGAGTGTGACAAGTAAAATGGTTGTGTGGTTTCTCATTTACTGCCGTGGAAGAGGTGACAAAACACACATGTTCAGACTTATTCTTGGGCCCACACAACAGCCCTGAGGCACTTTGAGTGGAGAGGGAGTACTTGGAGTTAAAGATTAAACATAAATAAATAAAAATTGAAGATGAAATCATACATACATACATAGATGCATGCAAGCATTCATTCATCAATCAATGTATGCATACATACATACATACATACATACATACATACATACATACATAATACATACATAAATGGATTTAACATTTGTCTCCTTAAGCTGTGTCACCCTCCTTGGGAAAAACAACAGAGCAACAAGGAGTAATGACTGGGAGGCCTGGTCACAACTGTTTATGGATATCTTGTATTTCATTACAAAGTATTTCTCTGGTCTCTGTTTTCCCAGTTGTAAAATTAAGAGCACTGCCCGTGCCTCCATAGCTAGTAGATCACCTAGTTCCCATTTGTCAAATTGCAGTATGCTTTAGGAATATAACGTAAGCTCTCAGAAGTAGGCGAATAGTAACCAAATTCATACTCAGATGAGTGGGACAGTTTCCAACTCCATGAGAATGCATCTCCACAGCAGTGACCATGAAGGTGTTCTTTTGTAGGGAGCTTGCATTGGGTGCTTGTTTCTAGAACTTTTTTACTCATGATTTTAAAACATCATTGTGCAAACTGATGACAAGAAACCAATATCTCTTAACAGAAAAATAATGATGAGCTTTGTAAGCATTTATTATCAATATGTATTGGTTATTTTTCTTTTAAGTTAAATACATTCTAAGATTTTAAAAACGTTTATGCTTTAAAAAAACTCTGCAGTAAGATGATATTTTTAAGTTAATTTTCATGGCCAAGAATTTATAGGCTGTCATAGTCCACAGTATGCATTATTATTATCATTTACTGAAGCTATTTAAATCTTCAAATAAAGTCATTATGATATACTTGAATTTTTTAAAACATTGATGTGTACACAGTAGTCACTAAATGTTTAAGGTAACAAGTGCTATGTACATTTGAGAGGCCCTATGCTATAATAGAAACATAAATCAGGAAACAGAATTTGTTACTAAAAGAGCCATATTAATGGATATTTCCCCCCTTAATCAACCATTTGTAAATTGCTTGAAAATCTGTAAATTTCAAGGTAAAATCTTCATTTTTCTGAAACAGTTATTACTAAATAAGAATATTTTTATCCTAATTTATTTTAGAAATAACCATTATTTTACTTTAATTATAACAATGAATTTTACCTTCTTGTCTTAAAGTCCAGCTAAAAATACTAAGAATTAAGAATATCCTTTATCCTTTTGACATTTAAATCAATTATTATAACTAAATTAATATAATTGTCAAATAGAACAATTTATAGTTCCATTTGAGAACATGTTTCTTATTTCTTAATGTGTTCTATTTTCGTTTTGAGGATATATTAAAGTTTATAAATATGTGGTAATATAAGAGAAAATATAATGTACAGTTCATTTCATAAAGTAAACATGAGAGTGTACATTTCATTTCATTTAAAACACACATTTTTGTGCTTCTCCACTTGAAAAAAATTCATAATATTTCCTGGATTCTTTACTCATGGGAATGTGGTTGAGCTATTGGACACATGAAAAATGTTCGTATTTGTAAGGAGAAGTGTCTCAGTCTGCTTCAGTTCCTAGGACCCTCATGGGGGCTCACAAGCAACTGTAATTTCAGTGTCAAGGGAAACTACATTCTCTCCTGGTCTCTCGAGGGCACAGAACACATGTGGCACACATGCATTCATCTATGCAAACATACCCAAAAAATTAAAAAGAATAAATTATTTTAAAACACT
>NC_022029.1:39684915-39692841 GCF_000317375.1 Microtus ochrogaster
CTGAGGATAGGGAACCTGAAATGACCCTATCCTATAGCCATATTGATGATGGCTGCCTCCCACTGTCATTAAGCGTTGCTCTGACCTATATCACCAGGTACAATTCAGCTGGCGTCAGTAGTATATTGTTCCTTGCTCTTTTGTGTTGTATGTTCATGGGAACATATTTCACTGGGGTAACATAGTTATGTTTCCCAAAAAGCCTTATAGACTTGATAATGTTCACTTAAGGGAGATGAATGAAAAGACTAAGGGCAGTCAGTCACTTAGTGAACTCTAGAGCATATTCTTCTGAATACAAAGTCAAGGAAGATATAAAGGATATAGTACATCCATGCTTATTATGAAATAAATAATCGATATGAGGGTTTGGTGACAGTATATGGTCAGTATGAAGATAAAGTTCTATGAGAGTTGTTAGAATGGAAAACACATTAGGAAAAATGCTACAATATTTCACTAGAGAGAAAAGATGTGTCAGGTATTAGAAAATATTTGTTCTTCGTTCAATCACAATATGCCTCTTGAAGGACAACTCAAAGTGATTCAGATTTGGAGATAAGTCATGGAAATACAAGTCATCTGTCAAAAAAATGTCTTCAGTTTTCAAGGATACAAACCAGAAACAGTAAAAATTTATTGCTGGGGAGAAAAAATAGATGGGAATCAGACTTAGCTAAGAAAGCTAACAGAGCACATCTGTGAGAAATGGCTTACATCTATCAAAGGAATGCACAAAACTTCCTGTTTGCATTTTGCTCCATAAATGTGGCCATTCCATAATACCTTATCTATGTTCAACCAACTTATCACAAACCTCTTTCTGGCTGTAGAATCTGTGCTAATTTTCCTCCTTATAGTCAACTGTGTGCCATAAGCATTGGCCTGTATTTCATGGATTCCTTAAACTGGAGTTGCAATCAGTTGTAAGCCACCTAACCTGGGCCTTGAGGACTGAACACAGGTCTTCTACTAGAGCAGCAAATGACATCTCCTGAGCCCCCAGTTTCTTGTGCTCTTCTTTATGTCTTAAATGTATGAGAAATCTTTTATTTAGAGTTGATCAGTGGAGAGCCCGTACTCTGCATGCAGTTCAGCCATCAGTGCACACAGGATATTCAGGAATGGTCATAGTTATGTTGCCCACATAGTTATGCATCCCATGTTTGTACTTGGTGTGCTTCCACGGGGATAATATACCACTACTGTCCTAAATCAATCATTAACTATACTCAATTTCTACTTTTCAAACTCCTACAAGCTTTGACTTCTGTTTATCACCCCACTAAACTTCTTCTTCCCATTTTGTATAACTTTCTCTGATAAATAAATAGGACAGATAATCTTTTACAAGAAAAGATTTAATTTAGGCGTCCTTTCCCCACAAGAACAGACTTTATATTCCTTTAGCAGATATTTTTGTTTAGTAGAATTACTATGTCTGGAGTACGGTGAATGTTGGGCAGGCATTGTTTTTAATACATTGGAGCTTGACACCATGCGTTACCAGTCTTTAAGGGAAAATAAAACAGAGTTAATGCATTTCCTTGAGTCTGTCCATTGGGATACTGTGCCACAGGTATCAAATAGAAAACTTCTGGGGATGGGAAGGAATCTAATTCTCTGACACACATGATTGTTTTAGAAAAGTTGTTTGGGAGAATGAATTTTTCTTTGCAGTTTCCAAAGTTAACAATTTTCCAACTGTTTCCTGAAAAAAATTAGGATTAAACCAATACTTTATGAATTCCTTGAGGCAACATGTAATTTTATCATTTCTAATGGAGAAAATGGAAGACTCAGTTCTCTGAAAACTGTGTACTGAAGACAGCTGCAGCTCAGTGGATTTGCAGAGCTTTTGAATATTTTGAGGTGTGGATGACACAACCTATCAACACAAAGACTTTTTGTTTTTTTTCCCTTTCCTAACTTTCTTTCATCACGCACCTTTCCATTCCTGAAATTATGATGGAAACATCATTGACTCTAACTAGCAGTAGTTCATATCAACTTCCCATTTTGGAATTTTGTTAATTTCTAGTTTTCTCACTTCCTTCCAACATTTCATTTTTTTTAATATGGAGACATTATCACTTGAGATAAGAATTTCCTTAGCATATGAGAGAAACATCATGATCTATAAATATCTATTATTACTTGTTTTTGACTAAGCTCATCAAAGTGATAGAATGGCACCTTGATGAAAGTAGACTTTAGTGGGTCTCAGGAAGTAAGGCCCTAGTTTGGAGAGGTCCCAAGAAAGAAGTGTGGGGCCTCTAGAGATCAGTCAGCAAGAGTATCAAAAACCTCAAAAAGAAATGAACTCCAAAGACGAAGTCTCGTTCGTGCTGGTACTTGTTTGCATGCTAGTGAATCACTGACGATGCAACTAAATAATACAACCTCCTTCTAATGAACAAGAAGTGACATACAAGGAATTTGCTTTATTTTATGCTGTTAAATTTGCGGAAACACTGCATATTGTTATACAGAAATACATTTTCAACAGAACCCAAATGGAAGAAAGGAACAAGCCTGAGAGTGGCAACAGGTAAGTGAAGGAACAGGACAGCTTCAGCGGGTAACTGATAATCAAGTAGAAAGAAAACTATTCCGGAGGTTGTCATCTTTGACAGGAGGGCTGCATAATGGAGTTTAGCTTCTGGGAGGTTTATTAGGAAGTGCCCTTGTCAACACCTGTGCGTAGTGTATAGAGAAATAGATAAACACTGCATAGGCAACGGAACTTTGATAGAGAGTTAACAAAAACCTAGAATAGCCTCATGGTGAAACTTTCAAAAGGCCATGACCAAAGTGGCTGAGACCTGGTCCTGCAATAGTCAGTTGTCATGGAATATGTGCAGACTCAGAAAAGTCATGACCTTGGACAGTGTGACACTGGCAGAAGGATGTCTGTTTGACAGTAAAAGCTTGCCCTTTATCACTATGTCCATTAGGAATTTGCACACAGATGGACTGATGACCTAGCAAAAGCAACTCTACCACTGTACCTGGGCTTTCTCAGCTCCCTCCCAAATCTGATTCTGCTCTACGAGAAGGATGATCTCAGATTCATAATTAACTTTCTGTCCTTAAGTTATAATAGAAAACTTCAAAATTAAAATCAACGCAAATTAAAGATAAATAACTCTACTTGTAATGTGTTTGGTCCTGTTAAGGTTTTTAATTCATTGCAGTAGTTTTTGTGATTATGCCTAGAGCACAAATGATAATAGTACCAATCCCTAAAGTAAGAACTGGGATACATTGCAATCTAAGGAACTGTGGCCATTCTCAAAAGAAGATGTTAAAGAAAACCTAAAGAAGAATGTATTAAAAGTGAGCAGGTAGAATGAAAGAAATAAAGAGGGATGATAGAACATGCTGGCCCAATGAAACTACAAAATATAAGACAGAAAAATCCACAGTTCCATAATTTAACATAAAGAGACTTCAAATAGACCAGAAGAGTCACAGAAGAACCATAGCTTTGACTTAAGGAGAAGGTTAACATAGAAGTAAAGTGTTGGTTTTGAGGAAGGACACACACACACATAGAGAGAGAGGGGTGGAGAGAGGAGGGTGAGGAAGGGAGAGAGGAGATCTTATTTCTTCCTTTCCAATTGTCAAGTCTGCGTCTGGCTTCCCACTGGTCATATCAAACATAAGCTACATAAGTAAGATAGGTGATTGATACATTCCAATTTGCCTGGCCTTTCAGTCAATTCGTGGCATGGGGTGGGCCTACAGGCTATACTGGACAATATAAAGAACTCAGAAGGAGTTGAAAGAAGATAATTTCAAATAAGGAGACAGAATGAATGAAAGTAAGCCCCAGATAATTAAGCAATGATCAGCAAACCCTTTGATGAAGTTGAGTGTGAGGGTCTTAAACATCTGATTTGAAATAGAGACAACCTGGCTCTAAAAGAAAAATAAGGAGAGGAAACACAATGCAGACCCAGAAACTCAATCGGAAGCCCATGAATCCTGACAGAATAGGATAGTACTGATTTCATTATAATTCCACCTTCATATCCCCAGTTACCACTTCATGAAGTCAGACACAAAATCAGGAGGCAGTTACGCTGGTGGTTTACTGATTATTATAAAAAATCACATTGTAGCCAGGATTGCAGATTTATTCCTGGCTGTCATGTTAAGTTTCCTGTACTCGGCACTCCTTCATTTGTTCAGCACAGAACATTCTACTAATCATCTTTATCCTTGACTATGACTGCCTGATCTTCCTTCACTTCTGGAAGGGATCCAGGGGTGCTGGTAGGTGAGACATCCTTGGCATATCCACATGCTACTCCTTCAAGGGGTGTGAAATCACACAAGAATGTGTTGCAGCTAATTAATTGGTTGACCACCAATCCCTCAAGCATTTTCTAACATTATTGCTTTCCCGGCTTTTCACACCCACCCTGTCAATGTATTTCCCCAGTCTTCCAACTCACACTTAACAACCAATCTAACATTAATTTGAGCAACACTTCTTAAAACTGTTTCTCCACTTTTTATTTGCTTTGCCTTCCTTGTTATATTATCACTGGGGCAATATCTGCTCAGAATTTTACTGATGTAGAATTAACTCTGATTTCTGGAAGCATTTGCCAATATATTGTACTTTTTCAGGTGTAAAACCATTTTATTTTTTATTATTTCTTCATTTCTTCAACACAGAAAATTACCTATTTTGGGAAACTGTATGTATCCAGTTTCCTACTAGTTACGCATACCAAATTATTTTGTTTGTCGCCATGGTCTTCACACACAAAAATTCATGAAGAGTTGTGCTGCCCTTACTGTGCAGAAGCTGTGGTTTGGGGTGATCATTGACTTTGCTGCTCATTATCATATAAAAATATTTCCAGTCATGATTTAACATCTCTTGAAGGGCTGGAGAGATGGCTGAGAGGTTAGGATCATTGCCTGCTCTTCCAAAGGTCCTGAGTTCAATTCCCAGCAATCACATGGTGGTTCACAACCATCTGTAGTGAGGTCTGGTGCCCTCTACTGGCCTTCAGGCATACACACAAAAAGAATATTGTATACATAATACATAAATATTTTTAAAAAATCTCTTGAAACATCATTTCTTGATTCTCTTACTTTTTCAGCATAAACAGTGTTTTGCTACATTCCTAACATCATGCTTTTTATTCTATTATATACTCATTTTCAATAATTTTGGTTTCATCTGGGCTTATGCTTATCATTTACATTTTTGACATATCTCCTGCTTCACAAAAACACAAATGTGTCATGACATGCCAGGTTTGCTTACTTATGATTTATATGATAGGTTTTCTATGGACTGAATATTTGGTAAACCTAAAATTTGTGTTGAAACTTAATTGTCTGGAGCAATTGAGAATGGATATGGGAATTTTTGAAAGTGGTTAAATTAGGATGGGGGATTCCTAAATGGGGTGTGTTTTCATTATTCACAAAACGCCCAGGGTCTCATTTTCTCTCTATTCATGTGAGAATATGCTGACATATAGACACCTAGGACAGCAAATGTATTTCCATGAGCTATTAATCTGTTGGATTGGATCTTGACTTGGCAGACTCCCAAACCATGAAAAATAATGTTTGTGCTCTACAGGATACCAGATCTTATATGTTCTCCTGTACTAAACATCAATAGGAAAAGACATAGTCCTTGGAGTTTTTGTTTTTCTAAAATATTTTCCTGGTATATAATGCAATTCTGAGTCTTATTTTTAATTACATGAAAATAATAATAGCACAACATTGTGAAATAGAAATAAACTAACTGTACTTAGTATTTGTCTTACATGTTAGTTTCAATTGTCTTTAATCATAAGACTTCCACTTTTAGATCTAATTTTGTATTTGTGTGCCTAGCTATTTTTAACGAAACAAGTACAAACTATGAGGAAAAATTTATGATGCTAAATTAAAATTTCTGTAAGATGAAGAAAAGTCCTCTCAATCAGAAGACAGACAAAAACCAACACTTATTTATAGTTGCTAAAGGTGCTGATCTATTCCTGGGTTTAACAGTACTTTTCCTACTAACTGAGGTTCTGAACGTCAATTTTCCTTCCCTTATTTCTATAGATCTATAGGAAGCTCTGTTTGTCTCTTTGGGTTCTGAACAGTCATTAGTCAGATCAAAGTGTAGAGCCAGAAGAAGTGTTCATTTACCTCTCTTGGCACATGTCCTATTTTAGACATTATTCACACTTATGCTATCTTTGTTGCCTGTGAATCCCTCAGGAAGTGTGTGGAAATCAAATCCAAGTTTCCTAATTGCTTTCAGAAGAAGATTTGGCAAGAAGTCCCTATTCCATAAACACAGAAGCAGAGCCACTTCTTTGTTTAAAGTTTCTGAAGGGTTTCAGTAAAATAATTTCAAGGGGTTGTATCATTATAAATACGTATAACATCTGAGAATCATGGATAGGGAAGCCAAATTCTGGGATTGTAAAATAAAAAAAACTCAATTGTCAGACATAAAAGTTTGCTTGGTTGGACATTCTTCACAAATACTATGTGCGCATTTTCAGGGTCAGTGCTTACTATAGAAAGCAAGGCCTTTAGTATGCTAGAATGTTTTTATACCTGCAAACAGAACCACAAATAGTTAAAAGTGTCAGTGCCCCAAGTTGGGGCAGCATCTGCTGAGGTCCAGCACATACATTCCAGGGATGGGGCATGTGAATTAGAAATGTTAGGCAGAAAGAAAAAATACAGAGATACAAAAGAAATAGACAGAGTCATAGGATAGAGACAGGAGGACAACCCAATGAATTCACCAGTGATTATTTTCCATATGCTTTATATATCCCAATCCAAAAGGTGGGGGGAAGCAAGAATTTTTTTTAGCAGGATACAAACAAGGAACAAATAAGCAATTGCCCCTTTAATACCTGAAATATCAGGTAATTATATCCTGAGTCAAGCATTCTGTTGTTTAGGCAGGACACACAGTGACTATACCTTAGACCAAGCACCCTGTAGACAGCCACACCATGGGACAAACCTCCTGACATTACCTTGACGAACAAAAATATCCCTGAACTTTTTTTTTTTTTGAATTTTCAAGACAAAGTTTCTCCCTAGTTTTTGGTTCCTGTCCTGGAACTAGCTCTTGTAGCCCAGGCTGGCCTCGAACTCACAGAGATCCACCTGCCTCTGCCTCCCGAGTGCTGGGATTAAAGGCATGCGCTACCACCGCCCGGCTCCCTGAACTTTCTGACCTTTGATCAAGGTGGAACAGATCCACATTCATGGGCTCTGACATAAAACAAGAAATATTATAATGAATTAAGCATTTGTCATTAAAAAATTACCTTTAAATAAGTAACAAGAATGATAAGTTATGGAGTACCACACTTAAAAATGAACTACAATGGCATACATTATCTGCTTCCTATAAACTAGGAAATCCATAACCTACTCCTAGTGTATGAGTATACAGACAACTCCCATACCTAGAGCTCAAGGAATATTGTGGAAGAGAGGAGAGTAAGAGTGTAAGATTCAGAGGAGGAGGGAGTTGCCTAGGAGACTGTCTCTTAGTGAGGTCAGAAGCTATACAAATAAAGTCTCACCAACATGGTTGCCTAAATGTGAGATAAACCTGGAATGCAATAATTGACATGGGTAAGGAAACACCACAAAGTCACAGCTCTTCACAAACTACAGCAAATAATAAATGGCCAGACTAGGAGAAATAGCTTTCACAGGAAAGAGTTCACCAGTTAGTTATCCAATACCAAATGGGCAGCACTGAAACATATAGATAATAATATTGTGCAAACTGAGCAATATATATATATATATATATATAGTTTTTTCGTTTTCCTTTTATTTTTTCTTCTTTTCTCTTCTTCCTTTCCTTCCTCTTTTTCTTCCTGAGCTGTCATGAAATTCAGGATCTTGTTC
>NC_022029.1:39694137-39699314 GCF_000317375.1 Microtus ochrogaster
TGTTTCTTTAATCTTCTTCAATTTATTTCTTCAAAGATTTAAAGTTCTTGTCGAACAGGGCTTTCACTTGTTTGGTTACCCCGAGACTTTTATGCTATTTGTGGCTATTGTGAAGGGTAATGTCTCTCTGATTTCTTTCTCAGCTTCTTTATCATTTGTATATAGGAGGAATACTGATTTTTTTTTAGTTGATCTTGTATCCTGCCACATTACCAAAGGCATTTATCAGATGTAAGAGTTCTCTTGTATATTTTTTGGAATCACTTATGTATACTATCACATTATCTGCAGATAACAAAGATTGATGTCATCCTTTCCGGTTTGAGTCCCCTTGATCTCCTTTCTTCTCTTATAGCTCTAGCCTGAACTTCAAGAACTATGTTGAATAGATATGGAAGGACTGGACAGCCTTGCCTTGTTCCTGATTTTAGTGGAATTGCTTTAAGTTTCTCTCCATTGAATTTAATGTTGGCTGTCAGCTTACTATATATTACTTTTATTATGCTTAGATATGTTCCTTGTATCCCTGATATTTCCAAGACCTCTATGATGAAGGAGTTTTGGATTTTGTCAAATGCTTTTTCAATATCTAATGAGACGATCATATGTTTTTTTTTCTTTCAGTACAATTTTATTTTGGATTACATTGGTAGATTTTCATATGTTGAACCATCCCTGAGTCTCTGGGATGAAGCATCCTTGATCATGGTGGATGACTTTTTTATATGTTTTTGGATTCAGTTTGCCAATATTTTATTGAGTATTTTTGAATCTATGCTCATGAGTGAGATTGATCTGTAATTCTCTTTCTTGGTTGAGTTTTTGTGTGGCATTTGTATCAGGGTAATTGTAGCTTCATTAAAAGAGTTTGACAATGTTCCTCCTGTTTCTATTATGTGGAACACTTTGAAGAGTATAGGTGTTAGATCTTCTTTGAAGTTCTGATAGAATTTTGCACTGAAACCACACAGCACTGGCCTTTTTTTGAGGGGGGAGGCTTTTGCTGATTACATCTATTTTCTTTCAGTTCATAGGTCTATTTAAATTGTGCATCCAGTATAATTTAATTTTGGCATGTAGTACTTATTCATAAAATTGTCCATTTCTTTTACATTTTCCAATTTCGTGGAGTACAGGATTTGTAGATGACCTAATGATTATCTCGATTTCCTTGGTATCTGTTATTATGTCTCCCTTTTCATTTTTGATTTTGTTAATTTTAATGCTCACTCTCTCTGCTTTTTGATTAGTTTGAATAGGGTTTGTTTATCTTGTGGATTTTCTCAAAAAAAAAACAGCTCTTTGTTTTATTGATTTTTTGCATTTTCTTTCTTTCTATTTTATTGATTTCAGCCCTCGATTTAATTATTTCCTGTGGTCTACTACTCCTGGGTGAGTCTGCTTTTGTTGTTGTTGTTGTTGTTGTTGTTCTAGAGCTTTCAGGTGTGCTGTTAAATCACTAGTGTGAGATTTCTCCACTTCCTTCATGTAGGCACTTAGTGCTATGGACATTCCTCTAAGCACAATTTTCATAGTGTCCCTCAGATCTGACTACATTGTGCCTTCATTTTCATTGAATGCTAGGACGTCTTTCTTAATTTCTTCCTTGACCCAAGGGTTGTTCAACTGAGCACTGTTCAATTTCCATGAGTTCGTAAGTTTTCTACATAACTGAATGTAAACATTTAGAAGAATGAAAATAGATCCATATCATCGCCATGCACAAAACTCAAGTCTAAATGGATTGAAGGCCTCAATATAAATCTGACCACATTCAAATTGATAGGAGAGAAAGTGGGAAGTAGCCTTAAATGCATAAGCACAGGAGACTACTTGCTAAATATAACACCGGTAGCACAGACATTGAGAGGAACAATAAATAAATGGAACCTTCTAAAACTGAGAAGCTTCTGTAGAACAAAAGCATACAAAGTGAAAGAGGCATATAAGAGAGTGTAGAATCTGAGAGGATTTGGGAATATATGTGGTCAAAATACTTTGTTTGAAACTGTCAAAGCATTATAAAAATGTATACTACTTAAAAATACTGTGCCATGTAATCTGCAAAGTAATCCAATAAAATATTAGGGAGATTCATTATTAAAATAAAGAAAATGTAAGCTCAATAATATTAAGTTACATGCCCATGACCATAACGCTTGGTGAATCATTGCTTGATAAAGAATGTAGTCATGGAGCGGATGAGAATCAAGATTTAATTCACATTCTCTAGGTACTAGGTTCCCCTATAAAACACCTAGCCTTATAACTAGATACCTATCAAACTCGGCAGTCATTCTCATTTTCTGTCTCTTTGTCTCTGTCTTCCTCAACTTCCCCTTTCTCTTTCCTCCTTCCATCTGTTTATTTTTCTCCTCTTCTTCTTCCTAGGATAGAGGAGACAACTAACAGTCCAATTTTCTGAAGCAGCAACACAATGGGTAAATAAAAAGACAAAGTACTTATTCAACGGTTAGTGTTGCAAACCAAGATCAAAGTATTAGCTGAGTAAAGAATGTTTAATATTTAGTCAAAATCTCAATGCTGAATATAAAACTAGAAACACAAGTGAGTGTGTGCATTCACACACACGTACACAAACATACACACACACACACACACACACACCCTATCAGAATAAAAATGACAGTCATTAGACTATTGATGTGGGAGGTCCTTGAGAAACCCTGTCTCGAAAAACCAAAAAAAAAAAAAAAAATAGAAGAAGTTATAGGCAATGGGCCAAGCATTGTTTTAATTAACATAGTTTCTGTGTGATTATTTAGGGTCTAAGCAAGCCAGGCAATGGGGAACCAAATACGTGGCTCCCCTTCTTCCTACAGACCATGCTAGACTAGACTTTAAATTAAGGAAGCATGTAAAAAGTTGTTCAGAATTTAAAGTTGAATCATGATGATAATGCTACACTTTCTGCTTATTAGACTCCAGACCTATGAATAGAACAAAGGGAAACCTGATGGACATTTCTCAAGCTGACTAAGGAATGTTGTCAGCATATAGTTTACTGAGTGTGGTGAAAGAATGTTCATAAACCATCTCACAATCATGTAATTCTGCCCTTTTAAATCAATACCAGCTAAGGTAAACTTTTTTCACAAATATCAAAAATTTTCTAAGTAGTTTCCAGTTTGGCATAGGTGAATTATCTTGACTATCTTTATCTCGGAATGTGTTAGAAACTTAAGTAAGATATAATTTCTTTTTATATTGTCTACTAGTTTTGAGACTGAAATGTTTGGGGCATGCTTCCATGACATTCTGCCTGAACTGAAGATCACAGTAAATAGTGGGATCTACTTCTAGAACCATCTATGTCAGGATGATTATCAGTTAGAGCTGTATGCTTGAATAACTGGTTCATTTTATTTTGCTAATTTGTTTTTTAAAAGGAGGCTCAGGCAGAAATAAAAATCCAGCTCTTATTGTCTTAACATAATTAGGTTTATTTCTAAGGCCTGCCACTTAATAACTAGTCATTAATAAAAGAAGTTTAAAGTAAGCAATGTTTTCTACAACTACAATTTAACTGTTGAAGCATTCTTGTGTGGGATTGATCTCAGGAATTCATTACTTATCTTTTCTGGGATATATCTTCAAATTTACTTGTTGTTTTGATTTCTCTGCCTCAACTCTCTAGTTTTTTGCAGGTTTCTTAAGGAAACCTTCCTATCAACTTTTTTACAGCCATCCCAAATGCTCAACAGCTCTGAAATTCAACCAAGGAATATCCGTGATGGTTTAAATGTGCTGATCTTCTGATATCATTTATTACTCATATGATAAATTGGCATGCTTATTTGTATATTTTATTTTTTTGTTCCAATTAGGGGAATTTTTTGGCAATCAATTTCTATTTTAGCTGTAGTAAATATCCATGAAATAAACAAGTATAGGAGAAGTTTGCTCTTATATTCATGATATAACAGTCATTTATTTTGATTTTTTACCTTTCCCTGAGTCTGACAGGAACAAAATAGTGGTTGTCAAAAAAAGAAGGATTTCTTATGACCAATGGAAATAGTATAATGGTATACATTAAATAGACAGAATATATCTTTTGTATTTTTGTTCACATTGTTGTGGACTTTCTATAGTCAATGCTTGAACACTTAATATATCTAATTCCTGTTATAATGTACCAGCAGCATATTAGAGGTGACAATTTAAAAAATGGCTTCTACTTTGTATTTTATTGAAAAAGTAAAAGATGACTTTTTGATGTCTACTGCCATAGAAAGTTAAGACAAGAGGAATATGTCACAGATGATGTATCCAAGGTGGGCATAGGTGTATATCCTCATAGTGTCATTTGGTTTCCATATTAAAGCCATTGTCATGCATTACTAGCAATACATTTTAAAATGATGGAGACATTTACAATATGTTACATGATGCATGGCACGTGTATTGTGAACCAAACAAAATTTTTCTATTAAAGAAAAGGTTGAGTTATGATTTGCTGCACTGAGAAATAACATACGCTTTTATTTCTAAACCATTTTATGCCTTAATTTTAGCTTATATATTACCTTACCCTTGTGTGAATGTCAAAGCTGCCATTCTATTTCTAGTTCCCAGACTACATGTAGGTTTAAGATTTGAAAAACTAAATGCATTTCAGTTTATATTGTTTCTCTTGTGGTATCATTTAACAATGATGACACTAAAACTGTGGGGTTTTTATATAAAACCTATCATGTAATATTTTACAACAGCAATGAGATGGGAGTCTATTAATAAACACATCTTGTCCTTAGTTCTTTTAAACACAAAGATATCTGACTTCAGCCAGCTCCATCAAAACCTTCCTCTCAGATCTCTTCCTGACTATTGACATTCTACTATGGAACCAGGCTTTTAGACATGTCCTTCTCAGTTTTCACTCTGCTATTTACCTTTAATCGGACAGGGTGAAGGAAATGTGGCAATCCTCTTTATGTTTTATACCATCATAGACGGTACCAATTACAGAATTTGGCACTTCCTACATACAGACCGAGACTTCTGAGTCCAGTTTTTTGCTTCTAAAATCTTGCTAATTAGTCTAATTTGTAGCTAAATAACAAAATTTACTCTTTAAGAAATTTAATATCAACACAATGTATAGTAAAATGTTCTTGCGAGCTAAAGTTCTCTAATTACCGTAAAAATCCCCC
>NC_022029.1:39699414-39707900 GCF_000317375.1 Microtus ochrogaster
ATACCTCAGAAGAAGATTCAAACCAACAATAAAGAAGGGGTGATCAATTGATAGGAAACTAAAATGTTAGTAGTATTCATGTCTAGAATTAAGATTCAAAGGCAAATTTTAGAAGGTACAAAAAAGGAAAAAAATCAAGCAGAGTGAATAGGTATAAACAATAAAAAAACAATGCTTTTAGCAGATATTTCAATGCTTAAAGCATCTGCATTGCAAGCGTATAGAAATGAGTTCAGAACTTCAGAACTCACTTAAATGCCAGGTGGTCGAGATATACTGCATAAAGAGCGCGGCTTTGGGAAAAAGAGACCACTGATCTCTAGAATACTCTGGTTTGTGAAACTATCACCATATGTGAACTCTTGGTTCAATTAAGAGAACCTGCCTTAGTGACTCATGGAGCAATATGAGAGAATTTGTAATGTCAACTTTAAGGTTCTTCTTACATGTAGACACAGAGGCATGTACACACACACACACACACACACACACATCTACCACACATATGCAATCATAATATATGTATAAGAGCACCTCATACCCATTTGGAAAGCAGAAGCAAAGAAACATTGAAAGAAGGGCATAGTAAGTCTTTGGATCAGAGTATAGCATTTTAGGTCCTTTCTGATCCTTAGTTTGGTAAATAAAGAGAGAAAAGATAAGTAGAGGTGAGGAAAGCAGATTCAGCTATGAACCTGCGAATCGGGGGACACTATGGAAGTTGCTTTGGCACTGGCAAGGTGTATGCCAATGCCAAAGCAGAGAGCAAGGTGGTTCAGACACTGTTGAGTGATGTGGGACTGTCACATATCAATCTGTTGATTTCATTGGTTAAGGAATAAAGAAACTGCCTAGGCCCCTTGATAGGCCAACCCTTAGGTGGGTGGAGAAAACAGAACAGAGGGCTGGGAGAAAGAAGCTGAGTCAGTGAGTCGCCATGGTTCCCGCACTCCAGACAGATGCAGGTTAAGATCATTCCTGGTAAGCCGGCTCGTGGACTACATAGAATAATAGAAATGGGTTAGATCAATATGTAAGAGCTAGCCAATAAGAGGCTGGAACTAATGGGTCAGGCAGTGTTTAAAAGAATACAGTTTCCGTGTAATTATTTCGGGTATAAAGCTAGCCATGCAGGCGGCCGGGTGCTGGGGACTCAGCCCCGCCACTCCTATTTCAACAGTTGAGCATTTATATGAGCTTGGAATGCACACACATGTGTACCCATACCAGCTCCACTCATCTGTGTGCACGCTGCAGTTGGCAGTTTCTTTGGCTTTAGTTTCTTCCTGCAAATATGCGTGTGTATTTATATGTGTGTAATATATTATATATGATGTTAATATGTTAAAACATATATAGATAAAGATATAGATATATGTGTGTGTTTTAACATTATGCAGATACTGAAACTTCCCCTATACTTCTGACAGTACCATTGAGAGGATCATCATAAAGGTAAAGGAGAGTGAAAAAGAGGGCGGAGGGCAAACAGGTTTGATAAAAAGAAATTCATTGGATTTGTAAGAAAAAGAATAGGCTCAGTGCACCCAAGACCAAGTTCTCAAGACAAAGGAGAATTATTTGCCTCAGAGGAACAGAAATCAATAAATAAGAGACAAACAGAGGAGGAAGAGGATGAGGGGGAAAGAGAAGGGAACAAGAGAAAGGGGACATGAGTGTTTGTCCTGGAGAGACAAAAGACTGCTTCTGAATAGAGAAGAGGCAGATGTGGCACATAAGAAAGTGGCAGTTTATAAAGATAAAATGGGAAGCCCTGTGTTGGGATAAGGTTTTAATTTTAATTGGACAGGTTAATTAGGTGAGGCAAAAAGGGCTTTTGATTACTGGATAGCAATACTTTAACAGTTGGACATTGGTAGTCAACTTCAAGAAGATTAAGTGGCCAAATAAGTGGTCAAACAGACCACGGAGTCTATGTTATCTAATGGTGTTTCACTAGGAATGGGGAATGGGAGAGAGGGGCAGAGCCCACCACAGCTTGTTTTTCACACTCGAGCTGGCCAGAGACCCTTTGGGAATTAATTCAGGCAAGATTATACAATCAAGAATCCTTTATTACTCATCTTCCTGGTGGAGCATATTGATGGAAGAATACCTGCATTTTAGAGAATACAGAGATTTTTTTTCGGGGAAACACAAAGAGCAATATTGGAAAACCCTGTAATTAACTGTCCATTTACTTTTGGAGGTGTGGACAGAAAGTCAATAAAGCTATGCATATAAAAAGCAAGTTTCCCACTAAAACTGTAGAGCAAAGAGGAACCTACACTGAACAAATTATACGAATCATAGATTTTTCTCACTCACATCTAATGATTTTTATGTTCCTAATATGTCATATACATGCAGCATATTATTATATAAAATAAAAGTAAAACATGCATGAGATTCTATAAAATATAATTATCTTTTAAAGTCAGTAAATTTTTACTCAAATTTATATAGATCTTTAGGGTTTATAAAATCCTTACAATGCTCTTGCTATTTTTTTCATTGTTTAAAGAGACTTTAAGAGCCCGCTCTTGGTCATGGAATGGATGTACGGTAATACCACCCACTTGGCAGTAGGAAAAGGTGATGTTTACATAAAGACAATGTAAGCACGCTTTGGCACATCATCTCAGGAGTTGGTACCAGGAGGATTGCGGTGTGAGCTACATTCAGGTAAATGTCAAGGTATCCCAACCTTTACTTTTAACTTTCTCATCTGAAAGCTAAAGTCGTAATAGGCCTCATTCTTTTTTAAGAATTCCCAGGAGAAAAATGCATTAACTCACAGAGTACAGCTAGGCACATTGTTTTCTTTTCTTTTATTAATAAAAAAAATGATCAGGAGTCAGATATTAGGGTAAAACCTGAAAGATTCACAGATTCATCTTCAACTCTAGATGTGTCCTTAGCTTAAATAACCTTTGCTTAATTCAACTTCAGTAATTTAGATGTCCCCATATCTGAGTGTCTATGGATAAATTCTCATGTTGGTTGGCATTTCTTCACACAGGGAAAGGGACTTTATAAATGTCTTTACCATTGATTGGGAATCCTACTGCAATGCTTTACTTGCTCTGAATCTGTCACATCCTGGTTTCCAACTGCCATTAACACACCACACACTCAGATCTTTAGTGTGAACTTCACGCCGTTTGAATGAAGACACATAAGCCAGATGTGCACACACTCAGATCTTTAATGTGAACTTCATGCCGTTTGAATGAAGACACATGAGCCAGGTGTGGTGGCTTACACCTTTAATGGCAGCATTCGGGAAGCAGAGAAAAACTGATCTCTCAGTTTGAGGTCAGCTTGGTTTACAATAGCAAATTACAGGATAGCCTGGCCTATGCAGCAGGGAGACCCTATCTCACAAGAAGAAACAAGCAAAGAAAAGACATGAAATGGGAAGGAATATGGTGTGGAACATAAGGAGTGGGATGGCTGGTGGACATAACCAAAGCATTTATGCATATATGAATTTCATGTAAAATAAAAAGAGAAGCAATTGATAGAAGGTTTTGTCATCCTCCCAACCAAAAACCAAAACTATCAAGTATACTCCTTTCTTTAGCTGGATGGTTTTCCTTTAGGCATAGTGACAGAAACTCTACCTGCTAGTTTTATCAACTTCTGTTTATTATTACACAGGAAATTTGCTCAAACAAATTGTATATTTTCTATTTAATTTTCAGATTTTCTGCTGCAACTGAACAAATATTCACATTATATCTCAAAACATTCTTCTTATTCACTGTAAAAATCATTCCACACTCACAGCTAAGACTCTGGACAAGCAAACATCTCAAGTGGTGTCACCCCTGCCGTTTCCAGTTATTCCTCCCTCCCTTCTGGGAAATTCCATTTAGATTCTGACACAATACAGTCAAATAGGCCCTGACCTCACAGACATGAATCCAATGATCTACTCATTTCTAGTTCTTTGCAATAGGTGATCATTCTTGTATATTCTTAAGTTTATCCTTATTCTTGTTCTGTTTGGGGAGAATAATCTCTCCGACAAATTCTGCTTGATTATTTTTTTCTGTCGCCTTAGCTCCTTTACTCAACTAAAATTCAGATAGCATAATTTTTTTCTTTTCTTAACTCTACAGTTTTGTGAATGCCCTCAGTGTCTCAGTTTAACAACAAAAAGGCTACTTTTATAATCATGATTCCCTAATGAATAGTTCCAAAAATCAACTGCAATCTCAAACTTGGCTTGACTTGCTCTTGTATTCCCATGTCTTTATTTTGAAAACAAACAAATAAACAAACAAACTTCATCTATGTTTATAGCATGAATCTTAAATTTAACAAAGTATTTGATAGCCTACCAAAAAATATGCTCTACTGCTTATATTTTCATCTTAAAAGACCAAGCATTTCTTTCTTTCAGTAGACCAAAATCTGAGTTAAAGGATGACTTCTTTTTTCCTTGCTCCACATTTCTAACCTTTGTCATGTCTTACCAGTACAGTTTTGTAAAATATACCTAAAACTGGATCACTCTTGCCACCATTTTCCCTGAGATGATTCAAATAGCCTCTTTACTGTTTCCCAGCTTCCTAGTGCCCCTGTCTTTGCTGTTTTGGTTTAATAGAAATTTCTTAATGCTGTCCTCTTTTATATGTCATCTGACCTCTGTGCATTATCTCATTCTCAATAAGCAGACACAATGATTAGATCATTTTTACCATAACTTGACTATTTTTATATATCATTTACCTATTATGTATATATGCATATGTATTTATGCATGCACACATACACACATGTATATACATTCAGAAATACACATACACACAGATACAAATGTCCAAATGTATACACACATGCCAACACAGCCACACACAAATTCACACACACTCACATACACATACATGACTTAGTCAGCTGGCTTGTCTGAGACTTATTTTAATGAAAGAGGCTGAGCCCTTTCTTGCTCACAATCCATAAGTTTTTTGCAAATATTATTTTTATCTTTTGGTGACTTGAAGTAATTTCACCCTTTTTCATCTTTTCTAGGGATTATAACTATATAAATCTCTTGTATATAATTATAAATGTTTCAGTTCTATTATTTTTAATATACTTCATTAAAAGAGAAAGCATATGAACTGGAAATGATATTCACTTAGGTCAGTATTTTTTCTTTAGTATTTGGCATATTCCATAGTAAAAGAATTTATTATTTTTCTAATAGCTTTATTCTAAATGGTGCGTTCTCGTGAGTTTATTTGGCAGGATGAAATACTTAATTATGGTTTTCAGCACTCTATTTTAAATAAAACATTTAGCTACAGTCCAGGTCAAATGCCAAAACAATGTTTTATATCCCCTCCAGATGTCAACACTAGACATTTCAGGAACAAATGAGAGACACAGAACACAGAAGGGGCACAAGGAAAGAAATCATCTGTCATTTCCTGGCTGAAAGGTGACCCTACTAATGATGTATTTGTTAACTTAAGTGACAGAGGCCATGAAGCCTGGAATGGTTCTCATGACAGATTAAACTGACTACAGATCCACCTGCCTCCTTATCCTTTGCTTCCTTTAAACTTTGCTGGTGTCACCATTAAGCTTTATCGTTATAATTATCTTACTCTTTGAGCTACATAAAGCCATTTGAGAAATGTGAACTACTAAGACCATGTCTCATATTCATACACATGTATATGTAGTCTTGTTTTTCTCTTTGGGGGCCCTTCACCAGTTCTCAAATAAATTCATGGAGACTTATTTTTATATACTAATATCCAGCCTTAGATTGTCTTGTTTCTAGCCAGCTTTTCTAAACTAAATTTTTCTATTCTAACTATATTTTGCCCCTGGTTTTATTTTACCTTTCCTTATTTTATATATCTTTCTTTCGGCTTTAATCTATGGCTGCTTGTGTGGTGGGATGGCTGGCCCGCGGTGTCCTGCTATCCCAATTCATTTTTTTTGCTCCCTGCTCTTTTTCCAATATTTCTCCTACTATGTGTTCTCTCTGACAACAGTGTGACCTATCTCTTTCCTTCCTAACTATTCAACACTTTATTACATCAATCAGGTATTTAAGGCAGGCAAAGTAACACAGCTTTACAGAGTTAAATGCACCATAAAAGAGTACAACACATATTTACATCATTAAATAAATATTCCACTGTATAAATGAATGTAACACATCTTAAACTAATATTCCATGACATATATGTGTGTGTATATACATATGACATAGATATATGCGTGTATATACATATATATGTATATATACATGCATACACACCTTTTGATGAAAGTCAGGTTTGCTCTGTTCTTATCAGTTTAGTTAATTTATTCATGTTTTCCTGTCTGAACCAATATCACTATCCCATCCCTTTTATTCTAACCATTTCTGGACTTCTAACATATTGGTGAACAACATATTGATAGAATGTCTGATGTCCATTTTTATTGTACATGCCTTTTCCTGCTGAGCTTTATGCTCATATGATTCTAATGAGTCATTCCCTTTAGCACACACAGTAAATCTGCCATCTTTGAAATCATCACTCTCTTCTTGTGAAGGCTGACAAATATGCATTCACCTTAAATTAATTCATTCATTTCTGCCCCATGACTCCAAAGAACATTTGTCTTTACTTATTATTACAGATTCTAAGCAATGTAAGGTTTCTGATAAGACATTTGGTTCCTCTTTTTCTGGATCAGGCTGATTCGGTGAAACCAAAGAAAACCAGTCAGAACACGAAACATATTCACATATAGCTAAATACTTAAAAAATATTAAATAAGAATGAAGAAACAATAACTTTTCATCCCAACTTGGTGTTTCCAAGGGCTGGAGTTATCAGCACTATTTCATTACTCTGGCTCTTTGTCTTGTGATAAGACCTGTTTGAATGGTCAGATTCTACCAATTTCTCTCTTTAGGTTGTGAACATTTCAGCTTTTTCAATATGACCATGAGGATCTTTCTGGATGACCCTGCCTCAATTTCATAATCTATAAAAAGTGTTACAATTTCTGCATGTCTCACAAGTTTTCTGTGATTTTTAGTGAGTGGATTCTGAGGACATGCTTAGAAACACAGGATACATAAGAGATGCCCTTGTTCCTGGTTTCTGACATTCATGATAACAGTGGAATTAATTGATTTTCCTCAGTAAAATAGCTAGGTTGAAAACAAATCCCTAAAATTCACTCCCTTGTAATTGTTTATCTAGCATAGTGCTCCAACTTAATTCTCTCAACTTATGTAAACTCATATGATCCATGTCCACACAATTTCATCTTGTGATGGATTTCTAGCATGAAATTCCAATCAGAGAAAAGAAAGTAAGGTGGCATGCCCTCCAATGCAGGGTTGTGGTGAGCTGTCTGAGAATTCCAAAATAAATGTGCCAAATTGAAATGTTTTATATGAATTATTGAGCCAGAAGCAACTTTTTAAAGAGTTCCTCAACTCTGGAAATGACAAGAAAACTTCCTTGGAAATTAGGTAAAGCCTGAATCTGTTTTTTTTTTCCCAGTTGCACATGCTGACTTCTGGTGACTCATATCTTATGATGTTTATGGGAAAAGAAAGATTATTCCTGTGACCATGCAAGATGGGAGTTATAAAAGGGCACATAATTATGCAAATTAAGAAATGATATCCCTACCACATGGCCCACCTCCACATCAAAGTATAAAATATACTGATAATATTCTTTACTTTTTTTTACTGATATTATTCTTTTTGCTGTCCAAATAGTTCAGGACAGTGAGTCTCAACATGGGGGTTAACTAAACCTTTCACAGGGACTACATAGCAGATATGCATATCAAGTGTATATATTACCTCTTATGACAGTATAAAAATTATACTTATGAAGTAGTAATGGAATTATTTTATGCTGTGTGTCACTATAACATGAGGAACTATATTAAAGGGCGGGAGCACAAGGAGGTAAAGAACACTTGGTTTAGAAACATGTAGATATAAAGTGATAAAGTCAGAGTTTGGATATATGAAAAGGATGAATGTTATCCAAAACAGCGGTCTACTGTGTGTGTGCTAACAGATTGAGCAAGGTATCAAATGACCTTGAAGATAGCATTATGATGTCTGTTTTTAAGCTAAATATTGAGTACATAGATACTTGTTTCAATATCATTGTTTAAAATATTTCTTGACTTTTTATATTCTCCTAAACATATGTAACCTGCAAATAGAACAGAAAAATAAGGAATTATGACATATGGGTATGAGTCATTTCAAACTAGTATAAATGCCTTCAATATTTTTCAAAAATTGTAAAATGAGACTAGCAAGATGACTCAGTGGTAAAGTCTCTTGCCACCTATTTGACGTTCTACATTCCGTCCCCTGGATGCACATGGTAGAATCAGAGAGCTGATTCTCTGAACTACACATTCATGCTAAAGTATGCCTGTATAAACACACACACACACACACACACACACACACACACACACACACA
>NC_022029.1:39708000-39712201 GCF_000317375.1 Microtus ochrogaster
ACACACACACACACACACACACACACACACACACACACACACATCTAGAAACACAAAGATCTCCAAAGAAATGCTGTAGCCATATTTACCTCACTCTCACCCTTCTGTTTCATGAAACTTTTCTATGACACATGTGAAGGAGGGTTTATCAACACTGATACAGGAATGTCAATAAGAAGATAATCTAAAACCATAAATGAACTGTAGAACCACTTCCCACTGTATCATTTCATAGGCTTCTCCCACTCTTACAGGATATCAACCAGTTCCATTTACCTCTTGAGAGGTAGACTATGAATAACAATTTAAGTACTGAAGTATTTTTTCTTGTTTCCAAAGATGGCCTAAGGAAAATTTGCCCTTGAAAATGTAAACATTTAGCACTTAGCTTGTAGTATACTGCACAAAGTAATAATATTTCCAGATAAATGATTATTTCTTTCCAGCCAGAATGGACAGTCACTTGGGTATTTCACGAGTATTTACTAACCACTTTCTTATGTGTCAGATTCTGTACAATTTGCTGGAGATTGGATATATGGAATACAGCACTGACTATATGTATTTTATAATCTCGTTATCTCAAATAGCAATTAGCAAAACAAAATAAAACCTCATGAAAATTCAAGCTCTAGGATAAACTTAAACTCAAGTAGTAGAACATAGACTGTGAATAGGCAAGTTATTTTCCTTTTTGATGAGAAAGGCTAAAATTTGGATGAAATGAGAAAACAATTTACATGTTAGAAGGAATGAACAAAGTTGCAGACATCCAGGGACAAGAATTATACCACCTTTGAAGATGTACTGAATGGAGGCAATGCGTTTATTCATTGTGAAGGGAAAAGAGTAGAGAGGGTGCATATATATTTGTGCACAGATGTAGGAAAAGGAGGACATTTTCACCAGATTGCTGCAGGATTTCCAGAGGAGGAAAAATGCAAGGAAAAATGCAGAGAGGATGAACGAAGGGAATGGCAAAGATTTGCAGATAAAAGCTACATGACATAGTTGAGAGAGATGTATTAGATGAGCACATGTAACAAAAATTCCTAACAGTTTGAGGATGCACTGAGGAGTCCTGGAAGTACATTTAAGGTCAGGTCAGTCAGCAGCATGCTGAATCGTTTCTCAACAAGCTGTTAAGGGGCTAAGTAAAGGCCAAGCTGAGAACTTGACTTAGCTGCAATCAATACTTGACAAGCATGTGTGATGGAGACAGAAGGCAACAGAGTCCTGCAAGGACACAGCAGGCTGATTGCAGTGACAGAAGTGAGGCTTAATCTTGACAAAGAAAGATGCCATCACATCTACTTCTGAAGAAGTCAGGGGCGATGGGTGCTGAGAGCAATGCTCAACAATTGGACATAGGAGGTATATCTCTCTCGAACTGTTTGAGATCTTGAATTTTAATTAAAATATTTTGCATCTTCTGTGATTGTTTTTTATTTGCTTTGCACTTAGATAACTGCATTTAATTGCAATATAAATAGTGACCTAATTACTTCATTTTCATGTAGTGTAGTAGCTATGATTTTGTTGTTATGAAGAGACACCATGACCACAGTAACTCTTATAAAAGAAATCATATAATTGGGTTGGCTCACAGTTCCAGAGGTTTACCCCATTATCATCATGGAGGGCAGTATAACAGTGTTCAGCCAGACATGGAGCTTTAGAAGTCGCTGAGAGTTCTGCATCTGGATTGGTGGGCAACAGGCAGTGAACTGACTTGAGCTCAAAGCCCACCCCCTAGTGACACACTTCCTCTAATAAAGCAACACCTTCTCCAACAAGACCATACTCCCTAATAATGCCACTTCCTTTGAGCCAATGGGGGCCATTTTTATTCAGATCACCACATGAATTCATTACATCTGCATATATGCAAACTGAACATTATAAGCTTAAGCTTTAATTCATCAAGATTCGGAACTGGAGAGGTGCCTCAGAGGTTAAGAGCACTGCCTGCTCTTCCAAAGGTCCTGAGTTAATTTCCCAGCAACCACATGGTGGCTCACAACCATCTGTAATGGGGACTGGTGCCCTCTTATGGGCTGCAGGCATACACACAGACAGAATATTATATACATAATAAATAAATAATTTTTAAAAAAAGATTTGGGGTGATATCAATTATGACATTTGTGGCAAATAAAAGAATAAGACTGAAGATTCTTATGAGCCCTGGCTTGTTAGAATAGGCCAATGTCCCTGAATATGAATACCTGAGAGCTGTTGTCACTTTAATGTTAATTGGCATAAGACTTGAGGACCCCACTTGGGATATGTATTCTTTACTTAAAGGAAACAATGATGATCATGATCATTTGATTCACTTATGGACTAAACAGCAAAAGAAATCTCTGAATTCACACTTATTTCATTCCCTGCATTTATCACCTAACGTGATCTGTTTGGAAGATTAACTAAGCTGTAGAGTGAACTAGTGTAGACATATATGCAGTGAGGAAATAAAGATTAAATTGATCTGATAGAGAAGAATTATTTAGGATGCCGCCAACAGCATATCAGCACTGGGCTCTGTGAATAGCAGGAAACAATGAAACATAAATGAAGTGAGCACACAAGAAACTCTGAGAAACAGTTTTGTGCATATGGAAACTACAGGATTTCAGAGGATGCCTAAGTAAGCAGAGGTATCAACTGGTACAGATTAGCTCAAGTATGAGTGACCTTTCTAGTAATATTGTATTGGAATTATAAATGAAATTTGATAAAATCATGACTTCTAGAAAATAAAGGAAGAGGTCAATTAGAAGAGGGAGCTAAGTAAAGGGAGTGATATAAGAAGGAACTTGTCTTATCAAACTGTATCTAAAAGGTGAGACATGCTGGCTCTGATGAAAAGGTACTGTGTGTTAATTATGCAGGTAGGAGTTACCAAAGTATATCAGAAAGATATTTACTGTGGCACAATAAAGACCTATTTGAATGGAAATTGCCAAACTTGGATTGGAGTTCATCTCTTGACTATAAAAGACTATTTGGTATTCACCATTCAGGAAGAAAATTTTCATATATGTGTTTGACTATGAACAGTGCTTGAGTAAACCTGGTCCCAGTTTTAGCATTTAGATTTATCTTCATAATTTTTTAAAATATCCAAATACTCAAGCATATTGCTTTGGAGCCTTGATACCATGTATTTACAACAAAGCATATTTTATATGAACAGTTGATTTATATTTTTTTCTTATTATTCTTTCATATTTTGCATATACAAATTGGCTTCATTGTATACTTTGTGTTAATGTCGCAGAAATAATTGCTGCTGAGTCTTTCCTACCATGCTCAAGCTAAATAACTCTGTGATCTCACACAGTTCAGTAGTTCCTCAAAATCTACAGTCCCTTCAAGGTCACTGGACCCGTCTCCATGCACTAGAACGCAGTCTTGCTCAGGTTAAATATGCCACCTCAGTCTCCATGACCTTTCTCAGAGAGATGGAAATCAGTAACAGCTTTCAGCTTTGTTGGCTGAGACATTGGGTTGTTATTTAAAATCTAGAGCACCTTCCTAAGAGTTCAGAAAAATAAATAATAGTGACGATGTATGTCCTGTGTAGTACTCAAAACAGAATTACCTGATAAAATCACATTCAAATTTCATTGAATATCCTATTATTTATTGAATTAGTCTAGTGAATCTACTGGGAAAAATCCCAACAGCCTGCCAACCTGAGTTTGTCCCCAGTACTCTCACAATAGGAGAGAACCAAGTTACACATGTTGTCTCCTATGCATCACACACACACACACACACACACACACACACACGTACACACAGACACACACACGCACACACACACATGGAGACTCTGCCCAGACCTGAATAATAATAATGCAGAAACTAAATTAATTACAAACATAGTTTGGCTAATACCTTAGGCTTATTCCTAGCTAGCTCATACATCTTAAGTTAACCTATTTCTTTTAATTTTTGTAACACTATGAGGCTGTGGCCTACCAGTAAGGTTCCAGCATCTTTCCCCTTCAGTGGCTACATGGTATCTCTCTAACTCTGCCTTCTTTCTCCCCCCACTCAGTTCAGTCTTCTCAGCCTAGTTTTAGTCCCTCCTGCCATAGGCCAAAGCAGCTTCTTTATTAACCAACGGTAATAAACATATTGATAGCATACAGAGGGAAATCCCACCTCTCTCTCTCTCTCTCTCTCTCTC